>NC_135615.1:8973519-9273519 GCF_053574225.1 Canis aureus | reverse complement strand
CGCCCTCGGGCTGCCCCGGCGTCTGCGCGCGTCCTTGGAGCCCGGGGGTCGCGACCTTGAGGCCCCAGCGCCTGGATTTCCGCACCTCCCTCCTCGCCCTCCTCTCCAGGCTGTCTCCGGCGAGGGGCCCCCCAGGGAATCGAGGCCTCTAAGCTCGACGCACCCGCCGGCTCAGTGGTCTGCCGCGTTCTGCACCCCGGTTGTCGGCACCGGCCGTGACCTCTCCCTGCACGGAGGGTCTCCGCAGGCAGGAACTGGGGGCCTTCGCCGGCACCCTCCGATCCCTCGTCCTTGGCCCCACTCTCACCATTGCGGTAATTCTGCGGGTAATTGGTGGAGGACCCTGCGACGCGGGTGGCGTCTGTAAGGGTTACGGTCCGCTGCCCCTCTACTGCCTCGCGCTGGAGCCCCACCAGGGCCTGTCACATTTGCTGCCCCCGCACCCCTTTCTCCTTCAGCAGCATCGAACTCCACGGTCCCTCCAGCCCCCCACTGCGAAGGCACTTCCTGGGGTGATTCTTCTTTATGGCAGTCTGGTGTGCAAATACATCTTCCTTGCTGTCATTCCTGTTGAGGAAACCATATCCGTTTCCTACATGGAACCCTTTTACTGTTCCTTGTGATGAGTTTGTCCCCGCCGGCAGGCAGCGCTCCGCTCCTGCTACCCATCGAACTTCAAATCTTTTTTCTTTTTTAAGATTTTTTTTTTTTTTAACTTCATACTTTTTTTTTTTTTTAAAGACCTCTGGCGGGGAGCCTGATGTGGGACTCTATTGGGATCACGGCCTGGACCGAAGGCAGACGCTGCACCACCGAGCCACCCAGGTGCCTCGATATATGTTATTAAGCCTTTATTTTAAAATATTTTTGAGGTTAAATCAAATAGACAAGGCCCTAGACAAAGATCTCATTATTATCACACTCAAAGGCAATAGGAAAACAAATAGTCTTAAAACCATTAAGGACATTGAATGAGGAATCCAAAAGATGTCAACTAGTCAACCAATCCCTCTAGGCCCAGCAGGCTTTTCCAGTAGGTCTAAATATTTAAGGAAGAAATATTTCCAATCTTATATAAATGCTCCTAGGGAACAAAATGAGGATAATACCCTCAATTCATTTAATTAAGCCTGATACCAAACCCACCAAGGACAGTTTAAAGAGAAAAGTGTAGGTTCCCTTACCAACAGACATAGATTTACAATATCTTAAGAAAAATATTAATGCACTAAATTTAACAACAATCCTTTTTTAAAAAGACATATGATGACCAAGTTGGACTTACACAAAGAAAGTAAGGTTGATTTAACACTTAAAAAATTAATTCTTTGCACCTACATTAATAGATTAAGGGAAATATCATTAAGGGGAATACACTTATGTATCTCCTAGTAGATGCATAAAACCCACATTTTATAAAACTGAAATACATTCATGATTTTTTTAATAGTCTCTTTAAAATAGCCTGGTAATATAGCAAGTATTATGTGTAATGTTGAAACATTATATTCATTCTCTTTAAGATTAGATATAAAATAAGGATGCTTGCTAGCATCACTTTTATTTAACATTGTACTGGAGGCACCACCAGTGCAGTAAGGAAAAATAAATGAATGAATGAAGAAATGGGATAATATAGTAACAAATATATAATTATTCTCAATTAATATAACCATTTATATAGGAAGTCCTGAAGACTATAAATTACTAAAATAAACTTAAGAATTTAATAAGATAGCTGGTTACAAAATCAATATATACTCATCAACTGCATTTCTACACCCCAGGAATAAACAGTCAGAAATGTGATTTTGAAAAGATATTTACTATGTCTTCAAGAAAAGTATTCAGAAATTAATGTAATAAAAATGTTGCAAGGCCAGGTGCCTGGCTGACTCAGTCAGGGGAGCATGTGACTTGATCTCGGGGTGGTGAGTTCGAGCTCCACATTGGGTATGGAGATTACTTAAATAAATAAAACTTGAAAAAAAATGTAGCAGGTTTGTGGAGCACGAGGGTCAAAAAAGAATTCTTGAGATGTTGTATGGTGCAACTTAGTAAGGACCCGTGGGCAGAAAGAGCTGCACTTCTGCTGTATGAAGCTGGTGGTTATATTCTTAGTGCTCAGGGCAGAGGGACATGTAGAGAGTAGTAGATCATAGATGTCTTCTTGAATTTCTACTTGTAAAACTATTTTTTCAAGATTTCTTTGGTGCTTATCACTTAGTTTGGTATTAACTCTCAGTGAGATTTACAGGCTGTCATGAGACCCTTGAAGAATGTAGCAACCAGTGTGTATTTGATCCTTATCGAAAATATGCAGGCTATAGGTCAGCCTTCTGGGCTAAAGGTGAACATTTTCCTGTCCATCCCTAATCAAAGCTATTAAAGTTCTTTTTGAATATAATTGTAAGGGCAGCCAGGGTGGCTCAGTGGTTTAGCACTGCCTTCGGCCTAGGGTATAATCCTTGAGTTCCGGGATCGAGCCCCACGTCGGGCTCCCTGCATGGAGCCTGCTTCTCTCTCTCTGTCTCTCATGAATGAATGAATGAATAAAATTTAAAAATATGTGTAATTGTAAAATTTTATTTTAAAATATTAAAAAAGAGCTAAGTAAATGGAGAACTATATTATATACAGTATTAGATGATTCGGTTTAGGCATCGTATCATAGGAAGACATTTGGTCCTGTCCCTGGTTCCTGGCACAAAGCTCCTAGAACTTCTGGCAAGAATGATAGGAACATTTTTTGTTCTAGTAAGGCCACTCTTGGGGAGACCCTAGATAGCTTCTGGATGAAGGGTGGTCACCAGAAAGACCAAGCCTGCGTTAGAAGCTTAGAACTCTCAGCTCCATCCTCTCACCCCTGGGAAGGGAAAGAGACTGGAGATTGAGTTAATGCCTAATGACTTATTCAATCCTACACTAGGAGATCTCTGTTAAAAATCCAAATGACTGCATTCAGAGAGCTTATGGGTGGTGCATATAACTACAGGCTGGGAGGGTGATGCACCCAAAGAAGTCATGGAAGCTTCATGTCCCTGCCCCATGAACTTGGGCCATGCATCTGAAGAGGAGCAGAATTTGCTGCCCCAAAATATGTCTAAACTTTGGCAAAGGATTATTTTAGACTACTTTTTTAAAAATTATTTATTTATTTAACAGAGAAAGAGAGAGACAGCACAAGCAGGGGGTAGTGATAGGCAGAGGGAGAGGGAGAAGTAGGCTCCTGATGTGGGACTCAATCCCAGGACCAGGGATCATCAACTGAGCCGAAAGCAGACGTTTAACCGACTGAGCTACCCAGGAACCCTAGGCTGATTACTTTTAAAAAACAGCAGACAAGGAGAAGTTTCGAAAACTTAGAAGTTACCTTTTTTTTGTCAGAGTCTTGTATAAGGGAATACACATGAGGGAAGACATGTGAGAGACACACATAAGGAAAGTCTTCATTTTAAGGGTGTCCCCCTCCTCCGTACCAGAAAGAGGATGACTAAAACTCTAGAAAGCTTATCAATGGACAAGGCAAGGACTTAAACCTGCACAACAATTATAGCTTTGTTTACTGTGCTTTGCCTGATAACTTCCCATAACTGGTTTCTCTTTACCCAACATCTTTTGTCTTCAGCTGGAGAAGGTATCTAAGGTGGTTGGTTGCTCAGGCTAGTTTGTGGAGTTACTCAGTTTTCCTGGGTCCCTCCCAGGTATACAGTAGGTATCCATGTTATTAAATTTGTTTTGTTTTCCTCCTGTTAATCTGTCATTTATTGGGGGAGATTTAGCTAAAAACCTAGAAGGGAAGAAGGAAAATTATTTTTGCTCCCTTACACATCTCTTTCGTTTGGCTTTTTGGGACGTATCCTTTATGATTAACCAGTAAGGTGCTTTTCTTGAGTTTTGGGAGTCTTTCTAGGACATTATTAAACCTTGGTGGGAGGGGGTGGGGTGGGGAATACCAAATTTATAGCCTGTTGATCAGAAGTACTCAGACTTGCAACTGACGCCTGAAAAAGTGTAGTCATATGGGATGGAGCCTTTTACCTATGGGGTCTACATCAGCTATGGATACTTGGTGTCAGAACTGAATCAAACTTTTGGACAATGAAGGTGACCAGAATATGCCACTTTGGCATGATTATTTAAAGTTGAAGGCAACTCCTTTTGTAAAAGACATTTTATATTTATAAAGGAAATTTCCATTTGTAAAGGTGTCTCCCTCTTTCATATCTGAAAGAGAACAACTCTTAGCAGCTCATAAGAATGGAGAAGACACTGACTTAAATCTGTATAATGAATCTTACTGAACAATTTTTGTTTACCATACTTTCTCTAGTCACCCTCCTATAAGTTACCTCCCTGGCTCCCAAATTCTTTTTCTTTTGTTTAGTCTCTTCTCCACACTTTTTTGCTCTTTGGAATAGCTTATAAGCCCTCAAGTTCTGTCTGCCTCTTTAAGCTACATTTTTTTGTAAACTTGCGTGCATAGCATTTAATTAAATCTGTTTTTCTCCTGTTAATTTGTCATTTTTGCATTCCACTCATTGAACTTTGCAGGATAAAGCAAAAAGCTTTTCCTCTATGACAACCTGTTGGTGTCAAGCAGCTAGAAAAGACTGTATATTTAGTGCTAGGAGGAAAAAACATCTTAACAATAGGACAATATACATTTTCCCCCAAATGATCTATCTATAGTTTTAATGCAAACACAATACAATTTTCAACGAGTTTATTTGTAGAATATAGCACTAAATGCATTATTTAATGTATTTGGAAGGACAAAAATCCAAGAATATTCAAGCTATTTCTGTAGAAGAAAAGAAAATGAGGTAACTTATCTAATACCAAATATCTAAAATTACACATCATTTTTAGTGGTATCGTCCACAAGGATGGATAATCTAACTAATGGAACAGAACAAAATATCCCAAATCTGACTCCCATACAGGGAAACCTGACATATGACAGATTATTTTCAGTACATTATTTTGTGACCTTTCAGTTATCCTTATGGGGAAAAATGAATCTCTGCTTTTGAGGCCAATACTAAAATTCAATTCCAGTAGATTAAAGACCTGCTTGTAAAAGGAAATAATATAAAAATTTTAGAAGACTTTAAGATGTAGCAGAATTTTAAAAACAAAACATAAAATGTGGAAACAATGATGAAAGGAGTAAAGTCTGACTACATTATCATAAAAAAATTGGGGGGGGGAGTTTCATGAAAAAATACCATTAAAAAAGTGGAAAGACAAAGAACTGAGAGAAGGTATTTGTGACACATACAACAAATAAAAGAGTACATTTTTAAAAACTGAAAATTAATTAAAGGAAATCTCACTAGAATGGTGAGGAGGTTCCTCAGGGGGAGCTCTCAGGCCCCACTGGTTCTGCTCATCAACTGCAAATCCAATGGGAAGAGGCAGCCATTGGAAGTGGATACTACTTTATGATCTTTGCAGGAGGAGGGAAGACTTCTTCCTCCCTGCCAAAGCCCCCAAGAGTCCAGCCAATGACAGACGGTCACTGAACTCTCAGTTTACTCCAATGGGCTTTTTATTTATTTTTATTGATTTATAACAGCCTCCCCAATGTCTCAGTTTTCTTTATAAAAGAGCA
Source organism: Canis aureus (assembly GCF_053574225.1). Lineage (NCBI taxonomy): Eukaryota > Metazoa > Chordata > Mammalia > Carnivora > Canidae > Canis > Canis aureus. The sequence goes on along the minus strand of NC_135615.1, from coordinate 9,267,902 downwards.
TACCTCTTTATTGGGTGCACTTGCCTATGGTTTTGCCATAGCTTCCTTGTTTTACATTGCAATTCTCTGCTGTCCTCAAATAAACCCATTCTTTGCTGGTAAAATAACTGGCAGTTTGATTTTTAAGTTTAACAAGACACTCCTATTAATCAATAAGAAAACAAATAACAATAAAAAATGAATCTAAACAGGTACTTCACAGAACAAGAAAACTGAATGATCAATACAGGGAAAAATCATTACTCTTATTAATAATCAAGGGAACTCAAATCGAAAACACAATGAAATACATTTTCATGTCCATAACCAACAAAAATTAAACTGCCTGACAATATGAAGTCTCAGTGAAGAAGTAGAGTAATAAATATTTGTATATACTGCTAAAGGGAACATCTTTTATTTTTTTATTTTTATTTTTTTGGGGAACGTCTTTTAGTACAATCAGTTTAGAAAACTATTTGGCATTTTCTAGTAAGTGGGAAAATACACATACCCTCTATCTAACAATTCTACTCTTAGGAATATACTTTAAGAGCAGTCTTGCACAGGTGAACATGAGATGATATAAGAGTTTTTTTCAAAACAAAGAACACAGAAGCCAGCCTAGAGCTCACTGCCAAACCTACAAGCTCTCTATAGCTGTCTATGCACTCTGTTCTCCCTTCTTGCACTGGTTTGCTAGAGATGCTACAACCAAGTTTTACAGACTGGGGGGCTTAAACAAAAGAAAGGTATTTTATTAGAGATTTGAAGTTTGAGATCAAGGTGGCAGCAGGGTTGGTTTCTTCTGAGGTCTTTCTCCTTGGCTTGCAGATGGACATCTTCTCCCTGCGTTCTCACATTATTTTTTTTCCTTTTTTTTTTTTTAATTTTTATTTATTTACTTATGATAGTCACAGAGAGAGAGAGAGAGAGGCAGAGACACAGGCAGAGGGAGAAGCAGGCTCCATGCACCAGGAGCCTGATATGGGATTCGATCCCGGGTCTCCAGAATCGCTCCCTGGGCCAAAGGCAGGCGCCAAACCGCTGCGCCACCCAGGGATCCCGCGTTCTCACATTATATTCCCTCTGTCTTTGTCTTAATCTCTTCTTCTTATAAGGACATAAATCAATTTGGATCATAGTCCACTCATACAACCTCACAGATCCACTTATGGTCTCTTCAAAGCCCCTACCTTGAAACACAGTCACATTTTGAGGTAGTAGAAGTTAGGACTTCAACATCTGACTTTGCGGGAGTGGAGGTGGAGACACAATTCAGCCCATAACACTTCTAAGACTTATTTAATTATTTTAGAGGTTGGGAGGGGCAGAGCATAAAGCCTGATGCAGGGCTTGATTGCACCACCCTGAGATCGTAATCATGACCAAGATTCTGATGCTTAACCAGCTGAACCACCCAGGCGCCCCCAGGCCATAACACTTTTCTTCAATGATGGAGAATCCCTGTTCCCCTTAAGAACAATCCCTCTACTTATGCCATGGATCCCCTCTGCTCTGGCCTTCTCTGGTACTCCTTCCTGCACTGTATCTTCTATCTTTTACATTACTGATTATCCCTCAGTTCTGGATCTTTCCCATCTGCATACACACATTTTCTAGTATTCCTTCTTTCAAAAAAAAAAAAAAAAAGTCCCTTCACCCTAAACTCTCACTCTAGCATTCCAGCCATAGCCCCATCCCTTTATTATCTTTCTCAATTTCTCAATGTCCCAGTCCACATTGGATCTTCTACCCACTCCTACTGAACATCCACTGCCATTGCTCTACTGTGATGTTCTTCCTGGGATCAGCAGTGATGTCAGTGTTAATATTGCCTTTGTTACTTTTTGACTCTCAGCTTATTCAAGTCTCAGTGTATTTGATACCATTGACCATTCCATCCTTCTTGAAACATTCTCCTCTCTTGATCTTTGTGACACCACACTCCCCTGGTTTTTCTCTTGCTTTTCAGACAACCACTCATTATTCCTAACCTTGTATAAATACACCTTCTCCCTGGGTGATGTCATCCAATGCTGTGTCTGTAAATATACAATGATGATGACTCTCGGATATATATATATATATCCTGTCTCTCAATAGGCGTCTAAACTCATACATTCAACTAATTGCCAGATATTACCGCTAAGATGTCTAATTCACTCATTTGCTCAACAAATACTTTTAATTGCTTACTTTGTGCCAATGAATATTCTAGGTGCTTGGGATACATAAGTGAAAGGTACAAACCAAGAACCCTACTCTTTTTTTTTTTAAAGACTTTTTTAAATTTATTTTTTAACAAATTTATTTTTTATTGGTGTTCAATTTGCCAACATATAGAATAACACCCAGTGCTCATCCCATCAAGTGCCCCCCTCAGTGCTCGTCATCCAGTCACCCCCACCCCCTGCCCACCTCCTCTTCCACCATCCCTAGTTTGTTTCCCAGAGTTAGGAGTCTCTCATGCAAGAACCCTACTCTTGTGAAACTTACTTTGAACAACTTCTACCCCCTAATTCACACATATTCTTCTTCTCCAGAATTCACCAATCACTAATGTGAACCAGCCATCCAGCTTCAAATCAAAAAGCTAGAGCTTGGGCAGCCTGGGTGGCTCAGCGGTTTAGCGCCTGCCTTTGGCCCGGGGCATGATCTTGGGGACCTGGGATCAAGTCCCATGTTGGGCTCCCTGCATGGAGCCTGCTTCTCCCTCTGCCTGTGTCTCTGCCTCTCTCTCTCTCTCTCTCTCTCTCTCTGTCTCTTATGAATAAATAAATAAAATCTTAAAAAAAAATAGCTAGGAGCATACCACCATTTCTCCCTATAGTTCCCTCCCCCATCTGATCCATCAGCAAACCTTATTGGCTCTAGATCTAAAATATATCCCAAATTCATCCATTTCATTCTATTTCCATTGCCAGCATCTTACTGCAAGGCACCACCATCACCTAAACCATCACTTAAAGAGGTTACTAAAACAACCTTCCACTAGTCTTATTTCCACCCTTGCCTTCCTAGAATTTATTCTCTTTACTGCAACCTTAGTATTCTTTGAAAAATGCATGTCACACACAAATAGATACTTCTAGACACACCAAGAAGAGTTAAAATCTAAAAGAGTGATAAAACTAGCTAAGAATGTGGAGCAGTTGGAATATTTCCATATCTCTGAAGGAGTAAAAATTGGTATAACTTAGAAAAACAGTAGGAAACTCAGAAAACAGCATCCAGTAAAACTGAAAATGTGCTTACTCTGTGATCTAGCAATTCTATTCCAGTATATGCCCAACAGAAATGCATACATATATGCATTAAAAGATACATGGGGCGCCTGGGTGGCGCCAGTTGTGAACAGCTAACCCTTAGTTTCAGCTTGGCTTATGATCTCAGGGTCGTGAGATTGAGCCCTATGCTGGGCTCTGGGCTCTCCCCATGCCCCTCCCCCTGCTGATGCTCTCTCAATAAATAAATAAATTAATTAATTAATTAAAAAGCTATGTACAAGAGGGGCACCTGGCTAGCTCAGCAGTGGAGCATGTGACTCTTCATCTTGGGGTTGTGAGTTTGAGCCTCACATTGGATGTAGAGATTATGTAAAAAAAAATCTTTAAATAAAGATATGTACAAGAATGTTCATAGCAGCAGCATATTTATAACAGGCAAAAACTGGAAACAACTCAAATGGCCATCTACAATAGAATGCTTCAACTATATATAATCATACAACAGAATACGGTACAGCAATGAGAAAGAACTATTACTATGTGCAACAATATGGATAAATCTTACAAATGTAAGGTCCAATGATTGAAGCCAAACATAAAGAAGCTAGTGTTGTATGGTTTTATTTACATTAAAATCCAAACATAGGCAAAACAAATTTATGTGACAGAAGTCAGATCACGGTAACCTTTGGAGAGTTGGAGAGGTGCCATAACATCTTAATTCTTGATCTAAATGATGATTAATTGGATATGTTCCTTTTTTAACAAAAATTTGAATTGCACATTTATAACCTGTGTATTTTTATGTATATAAATTACACTTCAAGTAGAAGTTTACTTTTTTAAAAATTTTATTTATTTATTATTGAGAGGCAGAGAGAGAGAGACAGAGACATAGGAGAGGGAGAAGCAGGCTCCTCACAGGGAGCCTGATGTGGGACTCAATCCCAGATCCTGGGATCATGCCCTGAGCCGAAGGCAGATGCTCAACTGCTGAGCCATCCAGGTGTTCCAGAAGTGTAATTAAAAATTTTTAAGCTTTTATTTATTTCTTCATGAGACACACACACACACACACACAGAGAGAGAGAGAGAGAGAGAGAGAGAGGCAGGTTCCGTGCAGGGAGCCCGATCTGTGGGACTTGATCCCTGGGACTCCAGGATCAATCCTGGGCCGAAGGCAGGCGCCAAACCGCTAAGCCACCCAGGGATCCCCCAAGAAGTTTAATTTTAAAGCCCTGCCCATGAGCTATTCTCATCAAAAGGTATAAAATTTGAATTTGCATCTAATCAAGACTTTAGAGCTAAATTCTAATTTATAAGAATATGGAAAACAGAGGAAAAAGTGACACATCCTCTTGAGGAAGCAAACTAACAAATACAGAACGTGGGACATTTGGAAAGACAACTGCCTTATTTGTTGTAAAAGTCAATGTCAAGGAAAAGAAAGAAGAAAGAGAAAGGGTGGGGGGGTGGGGGCAAGAAATGTATCGCAACTGAAATGATACTTGACTACAGGGTAACACGTTATAAAAAATGCAAGCGTGATTGTTATAAAAATACAGAAACTTCAAATTAAAGAGGGTTTTCTTTTTCTCTCTCATTCTCCAGACATTCTGCATGTTCTACAATATTGTCTTGTTTTGCCACATTTTTTTGACTAAAATGTATCTTGGAAATGTCTTTGTAGTAGTATATATGAATTTACCTTAGCTGAAATGGGCTGGGTATTTTTCTATCGTTTGTATCATTAAGGAGTATTATTCCATTATTTTCTATTAAAAACTAGATTATAATGCTGCTAGTCATTATATTTGTATTTTTATCCATATCAGCTGGTGTAATAGATTCCCCTAGAAGTGGGATTGCTTGGTCAAAATAAATGCACATTTGAAATTTTGTTGGAATTTGCTAAATTTTCTGGTACCAATTTCTGCTTCTACAATATATGTGCCCACCTATTAACCCATACCTTGTCAAGTGTAGATAATATCAATCTTTAAATTTCTGCTAATCGGGATTCCTGGGTGGCGCAGCGGTTTGGCGCCTGCCTTTGGCCCAGGGCGCGATCCTGGAGACGCAGGATCGGGTCCCACGTCGGGCTCCCGGTGCATGGAGCCTGTTTCTCCCTCTGCCTGTGTCTCTGCCTCTCACTCTCTCTCTCTCTGTGTGACTATCATAAATAAATAAATTAATTAAAAAAAATAAAATAAAATAAAATAAAATAAATAAATTTCTGCTAATCTAATAGATGAAAGCAGTATTTTTTGCTTTATTTGCATTTGTTAGATTTTTTAATAAGGTTGGACTTTTTTTTAAGTTTGTTGGCCATTTAGATATTTTACATCATCTTTTTAATATATTTTGCTTATTTTTCTAATGGGCTATTCAGCATTATCTCTTTTTAAAGATTTTATTTACTTACTTAGAGAGAGAGCATGCACACATGACCTGGGAGGACGGGCAGAGGGAGAGGGAAAGAATCTCAAGCAGATTCCCTACTGAGTGCAGAGCCCAATGTAGGGCTCCATCTCATGACCCTGAGATCATGACCTGAGCTGAAATCAACAGTCATAGATGCTTAACCGACAGCCACCCCTGTGCCCCTATTCAGCATTACCTTAATGATTGGTAGGAGCTCTCAATATGCTAGGAATGCATTATTTGCATATTTTATTTGCGCATGTTTTCCCAGTTCTGCATTTGTCTTCAAACTGTTTTTACTTTCTTTTGTTGTACAGAAGTTTTTCATTTTATGTCTATTTTATTTTCCTCTATAGTCTCTGTGGAAAGATTCATGCTCAGAAAGCTCTTCCCCATTAATTTGTTCATGTGTTTATTCTTTCAACATATGCTTATCTAGCACCTGCTACAGGCCTCTAGGTATGAAGCCAAGATGCCTGTCTTCCCCAAGCATAGAGGCTAGTGGGGTGAAACCAAACACTCAAAAGTAAATAAACATGAATAAGACAACTTTAGGCAGTGGCAACTGACTGCTCTGAAGGCCAAAGAATGGGGTGACAAAATAGGGAGAGACAGGCGTGGAAGATCTGTCCTTTGGTGGTGAAGAGGAAGGAAGCCTGAGGAAGCGCCACTTGAGCTGCAATAAGAGGATGGAGGCCAGAGGGTTCCAGGGAGTAGCCCTAAGGTGGGAATGTATTTGGCAGGTTTGAGGGTCTGAAAGCTGCAGCAGAATGAACCTGGGGAGCCAAGGGATCCAGGGTCACCAAAGGCCTGGAAAGCATAGACCGAGCAAGGGAGCTGGGACTCCATCTTGAACTCTGGTGGCCCCTGGTGGTATTTAAGAAAGAGAATTAAAGAAGTAACCTGCATTTTTCAAATATGTCTACTTTTTCATGATGTAACATACAGCAAAGCAGAGAAAATTATAATAGTCCGCTACACACTTATCTACCTATTTTGTGCTTATGTGTTTTTATGGGAATCCTAGACATCTTGTCATTGATACCTAAATACAACACAGTTCATCTCTAATAATTAAGGGGTTTTGCTTTTTTTTTATTACATCACACATAATTAACAAAGAGTTTAATATCATTTAATATCTAGTCCATAATAAAATTTTTCCAACTGTCTTGAAACTTTTTTTCTAACAGTTGATTTGTTCTAAGCAGGATACTAACGAGCCCCACATATTGCATTTAGTGAGATGTTTCTTTAAATTCTCTTCATCTAGAATGGAATTTTGTTCCTTTTGTCTTTTGCCTCCATGATCTAACATTGTACCTTTTTTTAAAGATTTTATTTATTTATTCATGAGAGACACACACACACAGAGGCAGAGACACAGGCAGAGGGGGAAGCAGGCTCCCTACGGGGAGCCCAATGGGAGATTCGATGCCAGGACCCTGGGATCACTACGTGAGCCAAAGACTCAACCACTGAGCCACCGAGGCATCCCTAACATTCTACCTTAAACTACAGATAGCAGCTCATCTTCCCTCCTTCCCTCTTTCTCATTCTTCCTTCTGTCCCTCTCCAATAAATATTTACTAAAATCCAAGCACTGTGCTGGGCACTGGGGAGCCTCTTTGTGGTTTCTGTCTTCCTGGAATGAATATCTGTGTCTCCATTTCTCCAATGCACTTTAATACCATTTCGGGAGTAATCATCCTGAAGAATACAGAGGCGTCTCTTGTTCCTGCTCAAAAAATTCAAGCATTTCTCATTTTCAGCGGAACAACTGTAGAGGTAAAGATGGGAACTGGACTCCCAGCTCTGCCACCAACCATCTCTGTGGCTTCAGGCAAGTTGCCTAATGTCACCATGGCTCAGTTTCCTAAGTTAGCCAATGAAGATACTACTGCCCACTTAAAACTCTTACTTCAGGGATCCCTGGGTGGCGCAGCGGTTTGGCGCCTGCCTTTGGCCCAGGGCGCGATCCTGGAGACCCGGGATCAGGTCCCACATTGGGCTCCCGGTGCATGGAGCCTGCTTCTCCCTCTGCCTGTGTCTCTGTGCCTCTCTCTCTCTCTCTGTGACTATCATAAATAAATAAAAATTAAAAAAAAAATTTAAAAAAAAAACAAAACAAAAACTCTTACTTCATTAGGGTTGAGCCAGGGGAAAGATACTTGGACTTCAACTCTCCGCACCACATTTTGGACAAGCCAGGTAGCAAAGGCACTTCCATAGCTGTCTAATTTACCAAGAGCACTAAGTAAAAATACGAGGCTCTGACACGGTTCCTGTTATTACCACCACTCTGTGCCACATCAGAGATTGAGGAATTGCTGTGGGGCCCCAGTTCTTGGTACTTGCTCATGCAAAGATTGAATTAAATGATAGATCTAAACTCCCTTGTATGATGCCTGGTACAAAGAAAGCACCCAACAAAGCATAGCTTTTTACTATTATTAATAAAAACATAAAAGTAAAATAAAATAAATCAAATGACCTGTGTAAACTTTCATGAATTCTCCTAAGTTATTCAGTTTCACAGAATATTGCTGGGTAATCTATGACTAATGCAACCCAGGAACTGATTTTTTAATTTAATTCCAACTTCAGGTTTTTGGGTTTTTTAAAAGATTTTATTTATTTATTCATGAGAGACACAAGAGGCAGAGACATAGGCAGAGGGAGAGGCAGTCTCCCTGAGGAGAACCCAATGCAGGACTCGATCCCAGGACCTGGGGATCACACCCTGAGCCAAAGGCAGATGCTCAACCACTGCCACCCAGGCATCCCTCAACTTCAGTTTTAATGGCTACCTGTGGCTACTGGCTACCATGTAGGGCAATGCAACAGTCACCAACTTTGACCAGGTCCTATTTGCTTTTTCATATGCTATTGGAAGTGGGAAGCCAATTTGCCTAACCAGTTTTGCCTACCCAGCATACCCCCCTTTAGGTAGCAAAACCTCTCTTTTCCATTTGGGTAAACCCTGTCCTTGATATGTCACTCTGGCTTGGCTTGTGATGGGGGTGGAGGACAATAAGTAGGCCATATCAGGGTCAGTCTTGAGTCTCTTGTAGGAACTATTTAGAAAGAGATACTCTCTCTAAGGTTGCTCTCACGTGAAGGGAACCTGCCTGGAAATTACACCATCAGAGAAGAAGGAAGAAGCAGGGGACAGTTTCTTGATAACATTATTTGAGCACTTAGATCCAGCTTTTCCTAAAGTCATTACTATCACTACACTTTATAGTTATATGAACTGATAAATTCTTTTTTTTAAGATTATTTATTTATTTATTCATGATAGACACACACACACACACACACACACACACACACACACAGAGGCAGAGACACAGGCAGAGGGAGAAGCAGACTCCATGCCGGGATCCCAACCCGGGACTCAATCCCGAAACTCCAGGACCACGCCCCAGGCCAAAGGCAGGCACCAAACCACTGAGCAACCCAGGAAACCCCTGATATATTCTTTTAACTAATGCCAGTGTGAATTCGATATATATCACTTGCCATGGAAAATATCCTAATAGACACTATGCCATCTACCTACAATCCCTTTGTATTTATCTACCAACTGAGACTCTACCAACTTTAAAACTCAGCACAATTATCACCTTCTCTGAGAAGCCTTCCCAAAGCATGAAGGCAGAAATAACTGCTCCCTTTATGGTGTTTCCATAATTCCTGTTATATGTTTATCTCTGCACTGAACAAAGTCTATTACGGCTGAGTTTATAATCTGGCCCTGTTCCTCTCTCTTTCACCTTTGTAATGTCAGTGTCCACCATATCTCAGCACACAGTATTCACTCAACATGTGTTTGGTTGAATTGAAAATGAATTTCTTCTACTTTAAGTTATTACAGCCTAATATTTTATGCAACACATTGCTGCCATTATCTGTTAAAAGAAGTATGTTTATCACATTGAAGCATATGGCATTGCTGATATTCAACATTTTGGGATTCTAAAGTGGCAATGTCATAAGGTTCAACATAACAAATATTGACAAATATTACTACAGATATCTTAGGGGCACTTTCCTATATTTGACATATATAGTCTGTGAATAGAAAGCTACAAGACTAAATATTAAGATAATATAGGGGCAGAAGAAATGACCAGTACCAAGGAGTGTCATGAATATGTGAAATGTTCATTTATTTAGCAGACACTTAGACTGCACTTATCTTGTGCCAGGAACTATTGTATGTGCTTCACAGAATCAATTCATTCCATCCTCATAACAAGCTTATGAGGGGGGCACTATCATGATCCTCATTTGACAGATGATGAAACTGAGGCAGAGAGGTTCAGTATTTTCCCTAAGTTCCCATAATGATAAAGTGACAGAGCGAGGATTCTAACCCAAGTAGTCTAATGTCAGCCAGGATCCCTGTTCTAAAGTACAGGTTATGCTAACTCTTAACCACAATGCTCTGTGGTGCCGGCAATACTACTAGAGAAGTCATCTGTCCAACAAAGAGAATTTGGCAGTTGCTTATTGATGAGAGTGCAAGGAAACCAGGCCAGCTATTTATTGTTCCATAATACATCTCCCCAACCTTTGTGACATAAAACCACAACAGTTTTTCATGCTCACAAGCTCTGTGGGGCAGGAAATTAAGACTGGCACAATGGGATGGCTTCTCTTTGCTCCATAATGCCTGGGACCTCAGATGGAAAGACAAAATGGCTGGGGGCTGGATGACTTGACAGCTGAGTTCAGTTGAGCCTGTGGATCCAGTACCCACATGTAGATCCTCCAAACAGTTTGAGCTTCTCACAACATGGTGGCTGGATTCAGAGAGGGTGAATCCGGAGAGCAAATGTTCCAAGAGTATGAGAATGAGGTAGCAAGGCTTCTTTTGACCTAACCTCTGAGCTGGTGCAGTTTCACTTCCTTTATCTTCTATACCTATAAAAGCAAGCACTGAGGCCAGCCCATATTCGTGGAGGAGGAGTTAGGCTCCACCTCTGTGTGGGAGATAACACTGCACATGAGTGAGATGATGTTGCAGCCACTTTTGGAAACACAATCAGCACAGAATCGTGAAGACTGTTGACAGAGCAGTCCTAGAATATTTTCAGTTATGAATTACTGAACTGGCAACTACCAGTGACTTAAACACTAAAAGTGTATTATCTCATTAAATGAAGGGCCAAAGACAGGGCAAGTCAGAGTTATTTAGTTGTTCAATGATGTCATCAAGGACCCTAGTGCTTTCTATCTTTCCACTCTGCTACCTCTAGCACATCCAAAGTGTTTCAGTCCTTGGTAGTAGGTTGGCTGCAGTAGTTCCAAGCATCAGAAGGAGACAAAAATGGCAGGCAAAGGAAAAAAAAAGGGTATTTATTCCCATAAGACTCTTTGAATTACAAAGAGTAACCTCCTCCCCAAACCTCACAGCCAACTTAACTTCAGGTCACATTGGTTGGGCACTTGATCTTGCCTATGTTCATATCATATCTGAAAGGGAATCAAGGAAAGAAAAGATCTGGCATTTTGGCTTCATAGTAAGAAGCACTTCTGCTAATAAAAAAAGGAAGAGGGATAATCACTGTTGAGTCATCAGTATCTGCCACACATACAGGCAACTATCCATTCATTTAGCAATTATTAGCTGATTGTTAATTATGCATCAGGCACAGTGCTAAGAGGCAGGCAGAGCAGTGAATGAGACAGACAACATCCCTGCCCTCATACGGCTTACAGTCTGGCATGGAACAGAACATGTAACAGGCAATTACATAATTAAATACAAATGTGATAAATGCTATGAAAAGAAGTATGCAATCAATGATGCACTATTTGCTATAATAAAAAAAATATTTCTTCCCAGTAGTTTATTGAAATGAAAGTCAAGATTACAGTTATAGAATCTAAAAGAAGCACAAGGTCCTTACTACGCCTAAAAGGTAATCATCGAAACTATGAATGTTCCCATTGTGTAGGAGAGTGAAGCACCCTATCTGGCAGACAGATGTGTCCTCGTCAGTAGAAAAGTTACTCCACCAAGGGTCAGAGACCATTCATTGGGATTTATGACAATCGCAATGAACTCTCCAAGACTACCTAAACTTCTATCAAATTGCATGCTAACCAATCAGATTTTTTTTCTTTTATCTTAAAGATTTTATTTATTTATTCATGAGAGACACAGAGAGAGATAGAGAGAGGCAGAGACACAGGCAGAGGGAGAAGCAGGATCCCTGTGGGGACCCTGATGTGGGACTCGATCCTGGGACTCCAGGACATGACCTGAGCCAAAGGCAGATGCTCAACCACTGAGCCACCCAGGCATCCCACCAAACAAACTTTGGATTGCTTCCTCACTTACCTGAACACCAAATTGGAATTTCCCAGTCTCTGCAAAGTCAGATCTGTCACCATAAAATGTTATTTTGGTCAATTTAACATGAGTGTGAACACTCTTGGACCCGATCCCTTTTCACTGACCTGAAAATGGAGTAGACAGATCTTCAAAGCCAAAAACACAGACTGGGAACCACCAGCAAGCCCAGTCTGTGCACTCACAGGATGTAAAGCTGGCCTTGCCCCTGATAGCACTAGACACCCACCTTGTACATTCCTTTGATAACTGCTATGGCATCAGCCAACTGCTGATTGTAGCATTTTCTTATGGTGTCCTCATTCTGCAAACCAAAAATAAGTACAATGAGCACCACAGTGTATTTCCAAATATGACTCTCATACCTACTAAGGGACTCAGTATAAAACCATTGCTCAGATCATCACAAATCTTGTGAAAAGTTCAATTTGTAATCATTTATCCTACACTACAGCGATTACACTGCATTCAAGTTTTTAAAAAGATTTATTTATTTATTTTTGAGAGAGAGAGAGAGAGCACACGTGTGAGCAGGGCAAGGAGCAGAAGGAGAGGGAGAGAAGGACTCTTAGGCAGACTCCGTACTGAGCACAGAGCCTGATGCAGGGTTCGAACTCACAACCCTGAGATCATGACTGGAATTGAAATCAAGAGCCAGCCACCCAACCGACTGAGCCACTCAGTTACTGACACTATATTCAAGTTTTACTTATAGTTAATTATAAGCAATGGAGAGCTCAAATGGACAAAATAAATACAGATATTGTGAACACTTTATTTCCCTTTACATATTTAAGTCTTCTTACTGTCTTCCTAGAATTGCTTTTTAAAATAGTAAAATCTATTTGTAATCATTTTCTCTCCTAGTCCTTGTAATTTTTTAATGGGATATGCTCATAAAAAGAAATCTAGACCCACTAAGCCATAAACCAGTCATTTTTGATTAATCAAACCAGTTGACCATTGTTTTTGGATAACAATGAAAGACAGCGCATAAAAATCCCCCACAAACCTTGATTCTGATTTCATTTCTGATTCTAGCATGGAGTGGAAACTATGATTACGCTGTAGAGTCAGACAGAATTGGATTTCAATATCACTGTGACACTTTTCAATCTGTCTGACCTGAAGCAGGCTACTTAACCTTACTATCTCAGTTTCCTTATCTATAGATCAGGAATAATTGGGTTTCATTTAAGCATTATTGAGGGACTTGAGGAAACACATTTAAAGGCTTCCTGTGGTCTCAGAATGGTGGGATCAATAGAAAAGGAGTTGTTCTTTGTTGTTGGTGGTTTTTTTTTTTTACATTTGTTTTTATTTAAGTTCGATTTGCCAACATATAGAATAACGCCCAGTGGTCATCTCATCAAGTGCCCTCCTCAGTGCCTGTCACCCAGTTACCCCATCTCTCCGCCCACCTCCCCTTCGGCAACCCATTGTTTTCTTTCCAGAGTTAGGAGTCTCTCATGGTTTGTCTCCCTCTCTAATTTTTCCCACTCAGTTCCCCTCCTTTCCCTTATAATCCCTTTCACTTTTTCTTATATTCCACATATGAGTGAGCATGAGCAGGGGGAGGGGCAGAGGGAGAAGCAGACTCCCCACTGAGCAGGGAGCCTGACACAGGGCTCCATCCCAGGACTCTGGAATCATGACCTGAGCAAAGTCAGATGCTTAACCAAGTGAACCACCCAGGTACCCTTGTTTGTTTGTTTTTTAACTGAGGACTAGCAGTACCTGTTCTTTTTTTTTTTTTTTTTTTAATTTTATTTATTTATTCATGAGAGACACAGAGAGAGAGACAGGCAGAGGGAGAAGCAGACTCCATGCAGGAATCCTGACATGGGACTTGATCCCGGGTCTCCAAGATCACGCCCTGGGCTGAAGGCGGCGCTAAACTGCTGAGCCACCCAGGCTGCCCAGTACCTGTTCTTAATGACAGATAAATATGCTAACCTGAGCAAAGATTTTAGGAAATTCCTGGAAGCTGCAGAGTTTTCAAGCCTTTGGCTCCTACAGAGATAATAAGCACTAATAATATCATGTAAAATTGTGTGCCTAAGAGCCAGATCTCAAGCACCAAACTGTCTGGCCAGGAAAATAACTCTGCTGTTTTTTTAACTGGTGGCCTTGAGCAAGTTAATTAAACTTCCTGGGCCTCAGTTTCCTCATCCGTAAAAGAGAGATAATAATTGCATCTACTTTATGAAGTTAGTGTGAGAACTATATTAATTTGTATACAGAGCACTGACAAAGTTCTTGACACAAAGTAAAGCTATTGTATGAGACACAACACATGCAAATTAATTGCCCTCATGAGTTGCTAAATTCAAAACTGTGGTACATACCTATCTAAGCACAAGATCAATCTGCATATAAAACAAAGGAAATGGGACACTTGGGTGGCTTAGTGGTTGAGCATCTCCCTTTGGCTCAGGTTGTCATCTCAGGGTCCTGGGATTGAGTCCTGCATTGGGTTCCTGAGGGGAGCCTGCTTCTCCCTCTGCCTATGTCTCTCCCTCCCTCTGTGTGTCTCTCATAACTAAATAAATAAAATAGTTTTTAAAAACTGCAAAAATTACCTGGAATGAACAAAAATAGCAAAAGAAATGTAAAACAAACAAATAAATATAAAATAAGGAAATGAGAGAGCATGTACCTCTTGATAACGTTTTTCAATTTTTAGGATCCTGTCATGTAGAGCAGTGAAGAGACTGAAAGATTCTTCTTTAAGACGGTCCTCAAATTTCAACTGAAGCAATTGTTTGAGGAACCCAAAATCCACTTGAAGAGATCTAATAATCTAAAAATGGAAAAACATACATTATTGCAGGGAGTAAGGGTGCTCTGCGTAAAGGTTCTAGCACATTACCTGTTTCCGGGTGTAAAGAAGCAAATTTTGCACCTTAAGATATGCCTCTTTAGCATATTGATTATTTTAGGCTGATTATTTTTAAGAAATTGCAAACAGAAAAAGCTCTAATTTATAAGGGAAATCTCCACTTGTGAAGGCTGTCTCCCTAGCTATACCAGCAAGAGGGGGATGACTTAAAATCTCTAGAAACTCTTAGGTTGACTTAAATCTGCATAACCACCATCCCCTTGTATACTGTGCTTTTCCTCATAAGCTCCCATAACTGCTCCTTTCATCCTCTGGCATCTTTTGTCTTTAGTTGAAGAGGATATTTAAGGTTATGGATTCACCCCCGCCCCCCTCCCCCCCCAAAAAAGGGTTATGGCTTCAGCCATTTCAGAGAGTTACTCAGTTTTCCTGGGTCTCTCCCGTGTAGTCAGGAGCTCTACATATTACTAAATTGTTTTTCTTCTGTTAATCTGTCTCCTGTCAATTTGATTCTTGGACCAGCTAGAAGAATGTTGAAGGGTGGGACGCCCAGGTGGCCCAGCAGTTGAGCATTTGCCTTCTGCTCAGGGCGAGATCATGGGATCTGGGATTGAGTCCCACATTGGGCTCCCTGCAGGGAGCCTGCTTCTCCCTCTGCCTGTGTCTCTGCCTCTCTGTGTCTCTCATGAGTAAATAAATAAATCTTTAAAAAAAAGAAAAAAGAATGTTGAAGGCTAAAGAAAAATTTTTCCTTCCTAACATGAGCATATTACCTGGAATGTAGTCAGGGGGGCCTGTCCTGCCTTTTAAGAAAACCTCTGTAATATGGGGTACATTGGAGAACTCCAGTTAATCTGCTACATTGACATATGCTAATGGAGTAAGGGAGAGAAAGTGCCTGGCAGTTTCTTCTCATACAGAATAAAATACCTGTGGCTAACATCAACCCTTTATCATACCTTGAAAGGTATAGTCCAAGATGTGGATATTAAATCAGAAAAGACAGGCAAAAATTAATATTCTTTGTGAATTTTCTAGCCAAGCACTTAAATACATAACTAGCATGTTGACTAAGAATCATTTCATTTTTTTAAAAGATTTTATTTATTTATTCATGAGAGACAGAGAGAGAAAGAGAGGCAGAGACACAGGTAGAGGGAGAAGCAGGTTCCATGCAGGAAGCCCTATGTGGGACTCGACCCCAGGTCTCCAGGATCACACCTTGGGCCGAAGGCAGGTGCTAAACCGCTGAGCCACCCAGGGATCCCTAATAATTTCTGATCATTAAAACATACACTGTGTTTTTGTCTTCCACCAACTATTTAAAATGTATTCACTAGGCAATCTTCCCCCTGCCCTGAATGGAAACTTTAGGCAATTCCATGACATTTCTACTCATTTTTCGGAATAGGAAGTCCTACTGTCACTCAAAACACAGCTTCAAAGTGGCATTTAAATATGATTACTAAAAGTTAAACACATCCAAGTAAGACTGGGTGATCATTGCTATTCTTTCCTACACTCCTACGAATAAACTCTTTTTTTCTTCTCCTTGCTGTTGAGGGTCCTCTGTCCTTTTAGATCATTCTACTAGATAGGGCCCAGAATGACCTCATGATGATGCACTTTCTCTCACTCTTTCAAAGGCCATGTACGGTCCATGGAAAATAATCACACATTCCTCATCCCATAACCCTTAGCTTCCTTATGTAAGGATCAACACCAGTCCCCTGTGTCTTCCAAAAGCAGCAAACATACTTCAGGTTTCATACAAGGCTGCCTTACTAGCCTTAAGTTGAGGAAGATCACTTCTGGTACCTCTTACCCTATAAAGAGCATGGCAATAGAGCTTTCTCGATCACTTCAGTAATTTTGCCTCTTCACCTCCTGACTCCTTTATTTTTGTTGTCCTTGATCTATTTCAAAAGCTAAGAGTCATGGATCTGATATGCAACATTCCTTTTGTAAATTCTGCAAATGGGATCTAACTCAAACTCACTTTGGAATTTGATACCTGGTGTACTAGCATCCTGAAAAGCATCTTGTTTTAGTATCCTGAAAAACATCTCGTTTTAGTATCCTGAAACTATAGGAAAGATTTTATTTTGCAGATGAGGATAACAAGACTTCAAGTGGTTAAGTGACTGTCTAATCCAATATTACACAGCCAGTAATGGAAGGCCCAGATTTGAAAAATTATGACTGTCTCATCCCCCTATTTCTTTATACCCTGTTGTCAACTCATAAAGAGTACTATGTTGAGAAATCATGTTTAAAAATATTTGAAAGCAAGTGATGTCTTAAGTAATTCCTTAAATTCCCGGAACAGGCAGAGATGACTTTGCCTTTAGAAGACCCAGTTCTAGATGAATTGCATATTCTGCAAAAGAGAGGCATGGAAATCCTGTATGGTCAAACAAACTTCACTGGATTGAAGATTCCCAGACAGCACTATAAACTCTAGATAAAATATGAACAAAACACAACCAACAACTTGAAGACACTGGAGAATAAACAGAAGCAGGAGAATCCTGGAGGGGATTGAAAAATTGGAGGAAGGAACTGATGCAGGGTGAGATGCCTGCTGGGTAGCTATGTTCAGTGACCTCACAAGGCAGCTAAACCTCAAATAGAAATCATTGGTTTTTATGGTCTGAATAATAAAAGGACAGCACAATCACAGACACTGGATGTGATCGTGTGGGGTTCCTAAAAAGAAAAGAACCAAAGAGAAGGAGCATAAAATCTATATGTAAACTCAGAAAAAACCTCTGGGTGATCCCTGAAACACATGCACATGGAGCACACTGCAAGCAGCCTGTGAGATTTGGGCTGTCAACCAAGATACATTTGTAGTTGGAATCCAAACAAGTTTATTATGTGCCAAAATACAGACATCAACAGTCTTCTGAAGGAATATACATATATATTAGAAGCAGAACATAACATTCACAATATCCAGGATATAATTCAAATTACCTGATATTTAAAACAAAAACAAAAACACAAAACAAAAAAATCCCAGGAAAATGTGATTCTGTCCCAAGAAAAAAAATGATTGAGACCAACACCAGTATTACACAAGCATTGGCAAAGATTTTAAAGCAGCTATTATAATTATGCACAATGAAGTAAAGGAAAATAATATATATGACTTATTTGATTAAGCCGATATAGTTGCATTCTCTAAAATAGAGCTATATGATATCCTAATTGATACTGAGATCCAACTCAAGGAATTAGAAAAAGGAAAACAAAGTGAACCCAAAATAGTAAAAGCAGTTAAATAATAAAGATATGAAATTTATGAACTAGAAATAAAGATATGATAGAGAGGATTATAAATCTGAAGGTTTATAAAACCTCAGATGTGCACGTGCTCCACATGCTTGTGTTTCAGGGATCACCCAGAGGTTTTTTCTGAGTTTACATATAGATTTTATGCTCCTTCTCTTTGGTTCTTTTCTTTTTAGGAACCCCACACGATCACGTTCAGTGTCTGTGACTGTGCTGTCCTTTTATTATTCAGACCATAAAAACCAATGATTTCTATTTGAGTTAAAATAATAATAATAATAATAATAATAATAATAATGAGATAGATATAGCTTCCAAGATCTTCTAGGAAAAAAAAGAAGAGGTATACACACAATATTAGCATTTTATTTTCATTTTTTTAATATTAGTATTTTTAAAAAATATAACTACAGACACAATAAAGATTTAAAAGTAATGAGAAGACCGTCAACATTATGCCTATAATTTGAAAACTTGGCAAAATAAATATTTTTATAGAAAAATATAATGTCAAAACTGACCCAAGAATGTTTAAGAAAACCATACTATATCCATAACAAAATAAAAATAGCAATAAAAATAAGCACTTGCAATTTTACAAGGAAGTTCTAACAAACACTGAAGAGATAGATAATTCTAACTTCATGCCAACCATTCCAGAGAATAGACTGAGGAACATCTCCCAACTCATTGTATGAAAGTACTATGATCTTGGTACCAAGAGTGAACAATAGTATAAGAAGAAAAGATAAATTTATAGGACAGTCTCTTATGAACATAAATGGAGAACAATCATTAATAGAAATATAGCAAATGATGTGGAAAGCAAAAGAAACATTATAGTCCAGTTGGGTTCATTCCACGTTTACTATTCAAAAGTCAATGTTCACATCATCACATAAAGGAAAAAAGCCATATGACTCAATAGTATGGAAAGCATTCAAATCAGGTCATTCATGATTTTTTTTTCATTCATGATTTTTTAAATGCTTTTAATTAATTAAAAATAGAGGAAACATCCTTAATCTGATTTAAGCATGTGTATCAGAATTTGGTTCAGCTATATTTTAAAAATCCAAATAACAGAAGCACAAAAGGGAAATAAATTTTATTTCTCATTCACTAGAAATTGCGGTAGGCAGTCAGTGGTGAAAAACCCCTAAGATCCTTCTACCTTATTACTATGCTGTGTATACTGCCTCAGAATCATCGTGCAAACGGAAGCATCCATGTTCTAGGCACAAAAATAAGGAAAGGAAAGGAGGGAAGGAGGGAGTGAGGAAGAAGGAAAGGGGAAGGAAGAAGAGGAGGAGAAAGAAGTGAAGTAGCAGAAAGTAAGTGCATGTGAATTGTTTCTTCAAGAAGCTTCCCCAAAGCTGCCATATAATATTTCCATGTAATTCTACTGACCAAAATTTACTCATTTGGATGTGCCCAGTTGCAAGGAAATAAAGTTATAAAACTTTTCTGAAGGTATTATTAGAAAAGGTAACTAGCAAGCATGTAAGAAAAGAGACACCTCCAAAAGTTACTAGTAGGGGTGCACATTGTACAATCTCCCAGCAGGGCAATTTGGCAACATCCTTCAAAGTGGCTAATGCATACATTCTCTGTCTCAGAAATTCCACTTTTAAGTTTATGCTACAGATTTGTTGGCCTATGAGTATGTACAGAATTCTTCATCACAGCAGATGATTTGAAACAACTAAAGTGTCCATTCATAGGGGGAGAGCTAAATAAATGATGCACATTTTACAATAGGATATACTCGTGAAAATGATGAGAAAATTATGTACCAACATGGAATGATTTTCCACATTGTTAAGTGAAAAAACAGAAGCAAAGTAAACAAGAGTATTCATAGTAGTATGCTATCCCATGAGAGTTCTATGGATTAGAGATTTTAATAACTCTTCATATCTGATGTTTATGAGATGTTCTGTTTCTTTACAATCAAAAAAGATCCAAAGGAAATAATGGTGGAATGTCAAGATTTGACAAAATTGTATGAGGGTAACACAATTATTCATCATATTACTCTCCACATTTTCTACAATTCAAAAATCTTTTATAATTCTTAAAAAAGTATCATAAATAGAAAATTTTGACAGATGTCAAAAGTATTCCAAAGAGAGTAACAACCCACTTCGCTAAACAGGTTAACATATATAAACATGACATAAATATAAGGAGTAGTTTATACAAATTATTTTATTTTTTATTTTTATTTATTTATTTATTTTTTATTTATTTTTTAATTTTTTATTGGTGTTCAATTTACTAACATACAGAATAACCCCCAGTGCCCGTCACCCATTCACTCCCACCCCCCGCCCTCCTACAAATTATTTTAAAAAACACAACTGTCATCCAAGTCAGCTTGTAAAGATGCTAATATTTAAACATTTTTACTCATTTAAATTCTGCAAAGGAAAGAGACACAAAGGCAAACAATATCTATAATGATCTCAGAAGTTTGAAAACAAATCCAGATTTACCTGTATTAGCTTTTCTGTAGATGAACTCAACTCTTTTAACGGCAGAATTTCACTGTAATCTGTTTGAGTAGCATGGTCTGTACTGAAAAAGCCAACTTTCAAATCATCTGAAATAGTAAGTCTGAAAAAAAATGGAGAGTACAGTGCTTTATATAGTAGATAACTTATTTTAAAATATGTATTATAGAAAAAAAATATGTATTATAGCACATATTTTTGTGTAAATCATATTATGTTTTAAAGATTCAAAGGGACTGGTAGAGTGAGGAAAGCTCTGAATTACTTGCTCATGATTTAGGGTTTTCACCAGGACTCTGTGGATTATCAGATTCCCTGAACTGTGGTATATTTTCCCATTGCTACTCATCTTATTTCCATTTTCTGATATATTTGAGCCTCCTTTTAATATCCTATCTGCTGTTTTTTTTTTTAATTTTTTTATTTATTTATGATAGTCACCGAGAGAGAGAGAGAGAGAGAGAGAGAGAGAGAGGCAGAGACATAGAGGGAGAAGCAGGCTCCATGCACCGGGAGCCCGATGTGGGATTCGATCCCGAGGCTCCAGGATCGCGCCCTGGGCCAAAGGCAGGCGCCAAACCGCTGCGCCACCCAGGGATCCCCCTATCTGCTGTTTTAAAGACATTATAAATTACACACAGACACATCAAGCAAAAATACTTCAAGATAGTGGTTCTCAAAGAGTGGCCTGAAAACACCAGGGGTTCCAGCATACTCTTCCAAGCAATCCACGAGGTCAAAATTATTTTCATAATAGTATTAATATTTTATTTGCCTTTTCCACTATCATGCTCTTACAGTAGTGTTCAGTGGAGTTATCCAGAAGCTACAGGTTATGTGAATGCATGACATGAGTGTAGAAGCAGATATGAAAATTCAGCTATCATGCATTAACCCAGGCACTAAAAAGGTGTGCAAAAATGTAAAGCAATGACACTATACTCATTAGAGTTCTTGTTTTAAAAAATAGAGTTCATTTTCTTTAAAATATGTTATTTATGTTAGCATAGAATTGGTTTACCATTATTATAAATGAATTAAAATACATATATTAATTTCTCCTTTTAAAATTCTAATATGGTCACCAAGAATAGGCATAAACTAAAGCTCTTTGAGGTCCCCAGTAATTTTTGAGACTATGAAAGTTCTTGAAACCAAAAAATTTGAGGATTATTCTTTAAGATAATCACACCACCATACTATATTTGATTTTCAAACTCCATTCCTGCAAAATCTGAGTAGGCAAGGAACTTAAGCATTTGTAAACACCTCAGATAGATCTTTAATCTTCTCAAATAGTAAAAAGAAAGCCTATTTTCTGGATGCGCTCCTTGTCAATTTGATCAAACTTAACCAAAACTACCAGTTTCTAAAATGTCAGCTAAAGGGATCCCTGGGTGGCACAGCGGTTTGGCGCCTGCCTTTGGCCCAGGGCGCAATCCTGGAGACCAGGGATCGAATCCCACATTGGGTTCCCGGTGCATGGAGCCTGCTTCTCCCTTTGCCTCTGTGTGTGTGTGTGTGTGTGTGTGACTATCACAAATAAATAAAAATTAAAAAAAAAATAAAATGTCAGCTAAAAACAGAATGCCATGAAAGCCCAAGTAGAATTACCATACTTTTCAGGATAGACTCTGAAGACAGAGTGAGGTACTATCTTCACTGGTTTGCTGACCAGCTGGCACGGACTCTGAAAGGGGCACCCCTGCAACCCTTTCCCTCCTTTTTATTTGCTGGCAGAGTCTCAGGATCATGTCCCACAGAATTCAGGGCAGGGTGATCATGTTTCCAGTGCCAAGGGTAGCTCTTGTCTGGTCTCAGCCCATCACAGAGATCCCATTCTTCTGGGCAGATTGTTTTAGGGGTGGGTATGGAATTGGTTCTAGCAAGAATGACATGAGGAAAGATCTTTTGAGGGACTTGGGGTAAAACTTTCTATGCTCCTACGCAGGGGCACCAGAGGAGAGTTTTCCTCTGTGACTCTGAATATTGCCATGTGTTGAAGTGATGCCAAGAAGTGCCACAGCCATCTGGTGACCACAAGCAGGGTCAGCCAAAGGCAAAGTCAGTACATAGATTATGAGCTTTTTAAAAATAAACAGAAGTAACTTTGACTGATGACTTTTTTTAGCCATTGACTCAACTAGCTCTAAAACTTGTCATACCTCTGGCCTTCCTGCAATGTCATATATATGTTATTGGTGCTGTGGGGGCAGTTATTACCATCAGCTACTATGTTCTGAAGTATCATAATTTTTTCATCATGTTTGGAAAAAACCATTGAAGTACAGTAATATTTAACCAAGAAAGACTAAGTATAAACTTACAAAATATTAAACATTTAATATAATAATTTTCAATTAACCCCACTAAATTTTCAACCAATTTTCTACACACTCATCAATGTCATACTCATGATCAGTAGCATTATCCAGATGGGGAGGGAACAGCAGTAATGTTGTATACCTCAGTTTCAACTAATATTTCTGGTGTTTTTCCACAGAAAATTATATTTTAGATTTGATCAAATTTCATTTTAGGAGCCTTTCCTCCTCTCTCCCCTCCCCCACACTAACAGAGTTCTGTTGGAAGAGGCAATCTCCTTGGTCCCTGAGTGTCCCTGCACCTTCTTTCTGCATATGCCAGGAATGCAAAATCCTGGCCACTCTTTCCACAGGCCATTCCTCAGAATTGTGTTTGCAGTGAGCAACCTTAAAGGATGAGGTAATGCCTTTCCTCCACCAAGAAGCAGGCTGGTACTCTTTACTATTAAAATGGTGAGGGTTGCCTGGGTGACTCAGCAGTTGAAAGCCTGCCAAGGTGTGATCCTGGAGTCCCGCGATCGAGTCCTACATTAGGCAACCTGTATGGAGCCTGCTTCTCCCTCTGCCTATGTCTCTGCCTCTGTGTGTGTGTGTCTCTCATGAATAAATAAATAAAATCTTTAAAAAATAAAAAAATAAAATAAAGTGGTGAGCTCAGGGACCCTTCCTTTAATGCAACACGCTGTGTATATAGGTATCCATGATGGGCCTTTAGTGTTACCCTCATGGCACTGAGGGGGCATGGCAGATCAAGACAAACAAATATGAAGGTCTGGATACTGGTTTTGCAATGATGATAAAGTCCTTTGTCTCTGATCCAGGAGTCTTGTGTCTTCTGCTAGGGGCCATAAAATAAGCAAACTTGTTAGCTTGTAAGTAGGGTAAGATTTCAAACACTGCAGAGTCCTGACCCACAAAATCCTCTCAATAAATGCTTGTTGTATTGAATTTTTTCATTTAATTTTATTTTTTACAGTTCTTTATTTATTTAAATAATCTCTACACCCAAAATGGGGCTCAAACTCATGACCCTGCGATCAAGAATTGTATACTCTTCTGACTAAGCCAGCCAGGCACCCCGTATTGAAATTTTTTAAGACTAAGATATAATAATTAACTAAAAAGATCATCAATATTCAAAGCTTTGTCTGTCTAAAATTTATAACCATTTTTGAAAATCATTTGTGAAAACCATAAATTATAATTATTATATTAAAATTATGATATTGTACTAGACTATAGAAATGGATGAATCATATGATCAATTACAAAAATTTTAAGATGTGTTTTAAAACAGTTTATAAGAAATAAGAAAAAAGCAATTTTTAAGGGTGATGATGTAAAATTTTAGGGAAAATATTTTTGATAGTTTTTAAGTATGGCAACTATTATAGATGACAAATTGTACATGTGGCAGGCTTTTTCTAGGACATATGTTTTATAAATTTTAAAGAAATTCTCCTTTTTTATACATTTGGAAATCTTTTAAAACATGAAATAAAAATAAAATCATTATACTTTCAAACAAGTGTCCCACAAAATGTAGACAATAAAGGTTTCCTAAAACTATGACCAGGTTCCAAATTTTTGTCTTTTTAATCTATCATTCCCATGGTCCCTAGAGGTATCTTACTAAAACTCGGGTTCTTTCACTATCCTGCTATAAAGACTTTAATAGCCTTCCACTGTCCAAGAGAATTATATTCAGTCTTCTTATTCTGATCTCCAAACTATGGGTGCAAACTACTTATCTGAGCTTCATGCACTTAACAAAGAATAACTGAGTACCTACTGTTTGCCAGGCACTGTTTCTGGCACAAAGGTAATAGGAATGGGCAAGTCAAAGTCTTTGTTCTCATGGAACTTATATTCTAAAGGGAGAGACAACCAGTAAACAAGTAAACAAAAATACGTTATATATTGTGAGGTAGTGGTAAACTCATCTTTCATTTTGTATACCCTATGTACCATACTCATCTATTAAATGTTCTCAAAATACATCTGTATCTGAAGGTTGGGCAGTACCTTCAGCCTAAAATATAGTCTCTCCACAGTTCTACCTATAAAAATGATATATAGTCACTTTCTTTTCCATCTTCCTATTCCTTCCATTCCCTTACCTTGCCAGAGTGGAGGAATCAACATGGTGGTCAGTGACATGAGTCAATTTCTTCATAAGAAAGGTTAGGAGCCATGCAGAGGAAAAGGCCAACAGGCCTCGTAGCCAAGAATGTAGGGTAGTGTGAGAAACAGTTTTAGTATATGTGCTGCCGAAGCAAGCACAGCAGTGTGAGAAACACAAGCAGCAGCACAGAGCCAGCATGATTGGGAGAAGGAGTACATAAATGTAAAAATGTAAAAAAACCCAAGGAAGATAGAGCATCAGCATCTGGCAACCGCCATAGTGGTGTCTCATTTAGGTGGGAGTCTTCAATGACAGGTAAGGCTGGTCAGTGGAATTGTGATTAAAACAAGGAATTTTTTTCAAAAACTTCAAAATAGAATACTTCATGTACCAGCAATCCCATTTCTTTCTTTCTTTTTTAAGATTTTATTTATTTATTCATGACTGACAGAGAGAGAGAGAGAGAGAGAGAGTGAGAGGCAGAGACACAGGCAGAGGGAGAAGCAGGCTCCATGCAGGGAGCCTGACGTGGGACTGGATCCAGGGTCTCCAGGATCACACCCCAGGCTGAAGGCGGCGCTATACCGCGGGGCCACTGGGGCTGCCCAGCAATCCCATTTCTGAGAATGTATCCAAAGGAAATTAAGTTATTATCTCAATATTTACCACCCCTCCACCCCATGTTCACTGAAACATTATTCAAAATAGCTAAAGCATGGAAATAACCTAAGTGCCCATTAATGGATAAATGATAAAGAAAATATAGTGTTTACATACAATGGAATAATCTTCCACTATAAAAAAAGAAGGAAATCCCATCATCTGTGACAACGTAGATTAACTCTGAGGGCATTATACTAAGTAAAATAAGTTAGAGGAAGACAAATATTGTATGATCTCACTTATATGTGGAATCTAAAAAAGGCAAACTCATAGAAACAGAGTTGATTGGCAGTTGCAGAGGCTGAGGCCTGGGGAGATGGGGAGATGTTGGTCAAAGCGTACAAACTTCCAGTTATAAGAGAAATAAGTTCTAGCTAATGTACAGCCTGGTGATTATAGTCAGCAATACTATATCATACTTGAAAGTTGCTAAGAGAATAAATCTTAAATGTTCATACACACATAACAATGTGAAGTGATGGATGTGTTAATAACCTTATTGTGGTAACAATTTTACAATATATACAAAATATCAAATCATCACATCATACACCTTAAACTTACACAGTGTTATGTGTCAATTGTATTTCAATGAAGCTAAGGGGGAAGAAAGGAAAAGGAGATTTTGTAATACCTACTCACAAAATGTTAATCTATTGCAAAAAATGGCAAATTTTTGGTAGAGAATCCTGGTAGACACCAACCCAATGAGGTCGAGGTTAAAGCACCAACAGGGAAACATAATGAACGTGTGCCCACTAAAGTGGATGCCCTGAAAAGCACATACCTCCATTTCTGTGGCATTTCCTGCCAAGAATGCATAATAAGAGTCTGATTATAAGAAAACACTAGACAGAGCTGGACACTAAATCCAAAGTCTATACTTTTAAAAAATGTCAAGGACATAAAGGACAGCTAGAGGCAATAGGAGTTCTTTCAAACTGGATGCGTCTGAAGGGCCAGGATAGCTAAATGCAACATACTCCTAGATAGGATCCCAGACCAGAAAGGAAAAAAGCTATCATTGGGGCCCTTGGCACAACTTGAAGGGGCCTGATGTAGTGTTGGGCTAATGTTGGCTTCCCGATTTTGAGAGCTGTATGCTAGGTATATAGGAGAATATCCATTTTAGGAAAAACACACTAATTCTTAGCAGTGATGGGCACCAATCCTATAGCTTGCTCTCAAAATGTTCTAAAAAGATTAATAATAATGAGTATATGAATTCGTGTATGTGTGAATGTGCACACAGAAGGGACAAAGAAGAGGAGCGGGGCGGGGGCGGGGGGGTGGAAAAACAAGGTAAAAGGTCAAGAATTGATGAATCTAGGTGAAGAGGATATGAGGGATCTTAGTTCTGGCAATTTCTCTGTCAATTCGAAGTTATTTCAAAGTAAAGTATTTTTAAAACGTCATATGCATTCTTTAAGCAAGTTCGAATTTCATCAATTTCAACCAGCAAGAACTGTCAACATTTTAGGCCTTAATGAACAATGAAATGTGACTGGAAGCAACGTATACCACATTTGTATATGCTGCTTCAACTCATTTTCTAACTGCAAAGCTGCCAGTTTTTAAGAAAGTTTACAATAAAAGAAATCTAGACTGTAGTGCAAGCTGCTCTTCCACTTGGACATTATGATCCAGTAGATAATGGCACTGTTTGTCTACGACAAATAAGGGTGATCTGTGATCCTCTGGCAAGCACCACTAAGAAAATCACAGCGAAGGCCTCTAGGACTTTAGAGCGAATCTTGTGCCTTCTTAGGTAGATGACTATCATCCTTTTGATAAACAGCGCTGGCTCACAATTGAGTCTGGAAAAGACTGAATGTTAACTCCTGTAAACATGAGTCATCAGGCCTGAGTTTCCCATGATAAGTTAGGTTTTATCTTACCCACCAAACCATACACTTGGGCATGAGCACGGAAGTGACATAAGAGACCAGGCTCAAGCAGAAGGAAAGACGCTTACAGGAAGCCCATACCTCCTGTTCCGATTGCCTCTTCCCCTCCAAACCATAGTTACAGCCTCATGGCAAATTCTGTACAATCAGTTGATTGAGGAAGAAAAAAACTCAAGCCTAGTTAATAGAGGGGATTGCCATCAGGACGGGGATGCCTATAGTTCCACAGCTCCACTACAGCTCCGCTCAGAGGTGACCTTGAGGGACAGCAATGAAGGAAAATCCTTCCACCTAATAGAACTGAAGTAGTCCATTTGGTCATTTACTTTTTCTGGATGAGAGTGAGCCATAATTGTGTACCTGCATTAATTTGTATACTGTTGCTAAAGTTTTAACTGAATAATGGTCAGGAACTTGGAAGGAAGAAGACTGAGAGACTGGTGACAAGAAAGTCTGGGGAAGAGTTCTGCAGATGACCCTTTAAGAATGAGCACAGGCTAGGGGCGCCTGGGTGTCTCAGTCGGTTAAAGCATCCAACTCTTGATTTTGGCTCAGGTCAAGATCTCAGGGTCATGAGACTGAACCCCATGTCAGGCTCTGTGGCTCAGGGCTCAGTCTGCTTGAGATTCTCTCTCTCTCTCTCTCCCTTTCCCTCTGCACCTCCCCCTCACCACTCATGCTCTCCAAATAAACAAAGAACATTATATATATATAAAGAATGAAAGAATGGGCACGGGCTATGAAGATACTTGCATACCCTGTGAATGCTCACCAAGGGTCATCCACCACAGATAAAGTATGCAATGACCAAGTAGGTAAAATGACACACTGTGGACAGCAGCTAGTTGCTGCAACCATTCCAGTGTTCGCTCAGTAGCCCTTGAATGAAATGGCTATGGTGGAAGGGATGGAGTTCAACAACATAGACTTCTGAGTTTGTTCTGGCTGCTGCAAGCATTGAGTGCCTCATCAGCCAACAATAGAGAATACTGAGTCCCTAATATGCCAGTATTAACCAGTGAGAATAGCCAGCCGCCTAGTGGCAGCCTGATAACACTGAACCTCTTCCACCATCCTCTCTGGGAGAGACATGTATGTATTCTGGATATGGATTTGTATTCCCTGACCATGATGCCACTATTCACTACAAAATGCCTTATCCACTGATGAAGTTTTGGATTATAGGTGAGGTTTGGTGGGGTGAGGTCTGGAGCTAAAGACCAAGAAAATTCTTGAGGCATCTTTGGTGCAAAATGGTGGTTTTATTAAAGCCCAGGGACAGGACTTCGGGGCAGGAAGAGAGCTGCTGCCCCAGGCTTGTGAGGGGTGGCTGATTATATACCTGCAGAGTTGGGGGAGGTAAGGAAAAGGCAGATTTCAAAAGGATTTTCATATGCAAAGGAGGACCTACCAGAACCTGGAGGCCTTGCCATTGTCAAGTTAAAGATTGTTTATCCCTCAAGCAGGTCATTAACATTAAGACAATTGGCCACTTCCCGAGGAATGTCACACATATCCCACCCTGGGGTGGGGTCATTTATGGGGTGGCAGTTTGTGTTTTTTCCTTAGCAGCCCTCTGTTCCCCATCATCCATCATTGTGACATAGTGCACATAATCATTCTGATAAGGGTACTTGTTTCATAGCAAAAGAAATGTAGCAAGGGCTCATGCCCATGGAACTCACTGGTTTTATCACATATCCCATCACCCAGGAGTGCAAGCTTAATGAAAAGGTAAAATAGCTCACTGAAGATTTGATTATGGCAGTTGTGAGACAGATCCATGAAAGGATGTGTTTCTGCCTTCCAGGATACAGTACATACTTTGAATCAGTATGTGGTGCTCTCTCTCCCCCAGCCATAGGTCCAGGAACCTAGAGACAGAAGTGGAAGTCGCTTCTCTCCCTAATATACCTAATAACTTTCTACCAAAAGTATTGCTTCCTGTCCCAGCAACTTTATGATATGCTGGCTTGGAGGTCACAGTCCTCAGGGGAAGAATGCTTCCACCCAGAAACACAAGAGTTCCATTGAATTAGATGAGAGTTAATCAACTGGCCACTTTGTGATCCTTTTGTCATTGAACTAAAAGGCAGAGAATGGGGTCC
The DNA here is from genome assembly GCF_053574225.1 of Canis aureus. Lineage (NCBI taxonomy): Eukaryota > Metazoa > Chordata > Mammalia > Carnivora > Canidae > Canis > Canis aureus. The sequence goes on along the minus strand of NC_135615.1, from coordinate 9,238,120 downwards.
GGCCAAAGTGATTGATTCCGATTATGAAGGAGCAAGTGAGTTGTTGGTATACAATGGAGTCAGCGAAGACCATCTCTGGAACCCGGGGGATTCTCTAGGGTGCTTCTTGGCCTTTCCATGCTTGTCATGAGCATGCTATGAAGGCGCACACGTTGTGGAAAGGTTGTGCCTTTCCACAATGTCAGCTTTATTCAACCATAGAGCAAAGTTAAATCACAATTATAAAGCAGGTTTAGGATTGCAAACTCAATGACAGTCACCATGTGATTAAACTTGGCTTCTTAGACAACATACAAAGCAGGACAGAAGACAAACCACACAACAAGCAAGATAACAGAAGAGTGTGGGAAGTTAACGAACCAAACTCAAAGTCAGTCTGTGGGTGCGCAGCTGAGATGGGGCCCCGGGCTGGTCTGGGTCAGCCCTTGGCACTTACTGCTTATGTTCCAGCAGTGAAGGATCTCGGTTCTGGTCAGAGATCAATCAGGCAGGGCCTTTGGCGGCATTTGCCTTTTTTAAAGTGGTCAGACAGAGGGGTCAGGTCTGAAGAGTCCAACACTTTGCTGCCCAAATCCTTTCCTTTTTAAAGGGCTTTAATGTGGAACGCCTGCGTGGCTCGGCGGTTGAGTGTCTGCTTTCAGCTCAGGGTGTGATCCCAGGATCCGGGGATCGAGTACTGCATCAGGCTCCCCTGCATGGAGCCTGCTTCTCCCTCTGCCTCTGTGTCTGCCCCTCTCTCTCTGTGTCTCTCATGAATAAATAAATAAAATTAATAACATTATTAATATTATCATGAATAAATAAATAAATTAAAATTTATTCTCATGAATAAATAAATAAAATTAAAAACCTTTAAAAAAAAAGGTTTTGGATCTCTGCAGACCTCCTCTGATTACCAGTTCTGGTGTGTCAGCTAACGGTGGTCCCCATAATATCTCCTAGCTGGTGTCATCGCTTGACCCAGGCCCCTACCTGACATGCCAGATTCCATTTTGCTCTCTACAACACTACAAGGGAGCAGAATTTGCCACCCTAAAATATTCCTCTTGGGCATAAGGATTCTTGAGTTAGTTATTTTTAAGGACCAGCGGGCACAGGAGAAGTTCTGAAAACAGTAGAAGTGGCCCTTTTTGTAAAGGACATTTACATTTATAAGTGGTATCTCTATTTGTAAGGGTGTCCCCTAGCTGAACCAGGAAGAGAGGATGACTAGATGTCTAGAAACCTAACAATGGATAAAGTAAGAACTTAAAGGAGGGCCGGACCCTCCTTTATTGTACACTCCTTTGCTTGATAACCTCCCATAATGGCTCCCCCTCACCCTCCAACACCCTCCAACATCTTTCATCATCTTTAGGTGGAAATGGTATTTAAGGTGGTAGCTTGGGCCTTTTCGGGGAGTTACTAAACTTTACTGGGTGTCTTCTGTGTATACAGGAGATATGTATATATGTTATTAAACTTCTCTGTTTCTCCTGTTAATCTTTAATTACCGAGAGTCTCAGCCAAGAACCTGAAGGGCAGAGGGAAAGTTCTTTATTTATTCTTAAATATTTTATTTTTAAGTAATACCCGACATGGGGCTCAAACTCACAACTCTGGGGTCAAGAGTTGCATGCTCCACTGGCTGAGCCAGCCAAACATCCCAGGAAAGTTATTTTTGAGGACTCGGAACCTTCAGGAATGAAGATTTGGATCTCCCAGCTGGGTAAAGAACCTCAGACTGTCTGCATCTTTCAGCAAGTTTCTTGGCCACTCAACAAGCCTTCCCTGTAGACCAGCTCTGGCCATCACCCTCTGACTGATTTCTCTGCCACCAGCCTTGTCCTCTCCCAAGAGGTCTCAATCTCCATCTTAGATGGGGGTGGGTGGGAGTGAGGGTCTTCTAAGTTTTTCCTTTCTTGCGTATACTGTTGTAAGAATGCTTAGTCTTCTTTTACCCCCTTTACTGCCTTTTACTAGTTAAAAAGATTTTTTTTAAATACTTCTTAATAAAAAAAATACTTCTTAATATTTAATAAGGAACAGGAAATATTCCCCTATTCAAATACTGGTAAGATTTCTGCCTCCTGTCTTGATCCTGAGTGTTACATCAACATAATAAATACAGTCACTTAATCTGTTTTTTTTTATATTCTACACAGCCACACATTTAACAGACCTCAGTGCTTTATCCTGTCTAGAAATGCAATCCTTTACCCTCCCCGGTGCCCAGCAGCCCCTTTTAACTATTCAATTTCATTTTTGATTAAGCTTGAACATGTATGTTCTTTCTTTTCCATTTTAAACAAATAATCTATTGTGGGTAGTAGGTTTATGGAATGTGGGTAGTTATGAATATATTATGTTGCATGTCAATGTCATCTCAAAAAAGCTGGAAAAAGTAAGTGAAAAGTGTAAAAAAAAAAATCCAACCCCAAATACAAATACATATATTTTCAGGATATGATTTAAAAACTTGGAATAATGTTTTCCTTTTTTTTTTTTTTTTTTTGGAATAATGTTTTCAATTGTTCCTTCTGGTACCATAATATTATAATACTATAATACAATGCTTTAAAATCAAGTCCAAAAATTTTATAGATAACCTCCTACATAGTGTCAAAAAATATATTAAGCACTATTTATTGAGTGCTTAACTTGTTCCATATGGTTTGTTAAGATATATGCACTAACACACACATTTTCCTTTCAGGTCTTCCAAAAATTTCATAAGAGAGATACTGACTTTCTTGTTTCAAAGATGTAGAAACGGGGGCCTGACTAGAGGAAAGAACTCTTCTAAAATCATAAGCCTGAAGGGACAGATACCAATTCTCTCCATCCCTAGTGAGAACAGGTTCATGGCTCTAAGGTCCCTTGCGTCTTATATGTTTGTAAAACTGACTCAGAAAGATCTGGCTCATTCAGAATCTAAGTGAAATATGATGGTTCATTCCTGAGTTTCCCGTCAAATTCCAAATGTGTCTGATTTTAAATGGCAACCTTCTTGCCTAGAATAGAAACCCACATCACAACAAATTAGCTAAGTGGCTCCTACACAGGCCTTATTTATAGTCTCAGTAATTTGATTTCTGAATAATGGCTTGGGTGTTGTGCGTAAAATACAGTCTTGGAAAGATGACGATTATGTTTTTTGAATAAACTAGATACAAAATTAACATGTAAATTTAGTATAGAATAAAAGGCCCAGGAACATTTATTAATAGAATGCAATGACACTTCTCACTGTATCCTAGAATAGTCTATCCTAACAAATGTTTATTAATGGATTAGCTAAAAAAATGGTATTAGGTGTGCTAAATTTTCACTATCATGTACCATTCAACTTTAAATAAGGAAAACATTGCTCCCCGTTTTTCCTCTTCCAGAAAACGCCAAGTGTGATGTGCTCCAGGCTCAAAGAGGCTTCTCTTTGTTATTCCCACTTCCTAGGTGATCTCACCGAGTCCACCCCTATATCTATCTGGGTGCTAAGTGCTCCCAAATTGATACAGCCAGCCTGGACCTCTCTTCTGAACATCAGACTTGAAGAGTAGCAGAATCTGGCATCCCAAAATATGCCTCTTTGGCACAAGGATTATTTTGAGCTAATTATTTTGAGAGCTGCAGACACAGGAGAAGCTCTGAAAACACAGAAGTCACTCCTTTGTAAGAGAAATTTACATTTATAAAGGATATCCCCATTTGTAAGTGTTTTTTAACCCTATACCTGGAAGAAAAGGATGAGTAAATCACAGGAGAATCTTATTATAAAGAAGGCACCAATTTAAATCTGCATAACAGCCATACTTCTATTTACTGTGCTTTTCCTGACAACTTCCCATAACCCACTCTTTCCCACACCCCCAACCAATCCCCGTCCTTTGTCTTTAGGTGATAGTATTTAAGGTAGTGGCTTGGGCCATTTGGGGGAGCTACTCAGTTTTCCTGGGTATCTCCCATGAATACAAGAGGCATACATGCTATTAAACTTCTGTTTTGTTTTTCTCGCATTAATCTATCTTTCATTATAGGGTTGGTCTCATCCAAGAACCTACAAGGGTAAAGAGAAAACTATCCCCCCACCCCCCCATATCTCCTAACTGGCTTCCCTATTTCTGCCCTTATCTTCATTATAATTTACTATCAAAACAGCAGCCAAAGTAATCCTCTTGAAAGACTGATCATATCAAATCACTCCCCTGCACCAATCCCCCCTCATGGCTTCCCATCTTTGATAGTATAATTTATAATAAATGTATATTTTGTTCTTTATCCACAGTTCCTGCCTGAAAGCTCCCAAGACTCTTGGAATTTCCTAAATGACATGAGCAGTGGGCTCATCTTTTGTTATATTTGGTCTTTTGTCCTCAATTCCTGAAATGGTCTCAGTGTGGGAAAAAAGGTGAAATGTGGGTCTTCTGTAATTCATAACGAACTCCTTTGAAACACACCAGAGTCCATATTAGTGGGAGGACTTTTGTAAAGCCCCTAAAGATGCAAGCTGTTTGCCAGAGAAACCAATCCCAATTACAGGGTGGGATGGGTCAGTCCCACTCCCATATCCACCTTTGGAGGGGCTGTAGGTAGACCCATTCACCACAAAATCAATGATTTCATCAATTTGGTCTATATAATGCAGCCTCCATAAAAGTCTCTGAACTACAGGCTTCAGGGAGCTTCTGGGTTGGTGAATAAGAACACACCCAGGTGCCAGGAGGGTGGCACACTCCGAATTTTGTGGGGACAGAAGCTTCTGTGCTCCAGACCTTTCAAGACCTCACCCTATGCATCTCTTTATCTGGCCATTCATTTGTATCCTTTAATAATCTTTGTAATAAACCAGTAACCATTATTCTTTGCAATAAACCAAAGTAAATTAGTTTTCTGAGTTCTATGAGTGGCTCTAGCAAATTAACTGAATCCACCGAAGGAGTTATGGGAATGTCTAACTTAAGGCTGAATGGTCAGAAGCACAGGTAAGAACCTGGATTTGTGATTGGCATCTGAAGGGGGGAGGGGTCTTGTGGGATGGAGCCCTTAACTTGTGACATCTGACGCTGTCTGTAGGTAGCAGAGCGTCAGAACTGAATGAAACTGTAGCACACCTAGTCAGTGCCTGCCGAAAACTGGAGAATTGCTTGGTGGTGTTGAAAAGGCACTTCTGGCATCTAACTGAAAGTCAAAGTGGAAGTCCTTACGATGACCCAGGTCCCACACCACTGTCTGGCACTGTCCCCTTACCTCTGGCCTCCCCACTGCTCTCCCCTTCTCACTCTGCCCCAGCCACCCAGGGCTCCTTGCTGGGCCCGAGACACCCAGGCCCACCCCTTCTGGCTTCCTGCTCTTTGCTGGAACACTTCGTTCCCTGACAGCTCAGAAAGGTTCCCCCTCAAGCCTGCAGATCTTCACCCCAAAGTCATCTCTGAGAAGCTTTCCTTGACCACAGTGGCTAAAATTACCATCCACTTCCCTACTCCACACACAGGTTCCCCTGCTCCCTCCATGCTCTTCCTTCCTTAGCACTTACCACTGAGTTATTTATTGTACAGTCGCTTGCTTAGCATTGGTTTCCTGACTGGAACGTAAACTTCACGAGAGCCGGGCTTCTGTCAGCTTGCAGACTGCTGCTTGCCCGGTACCAAACTCTGCCCTAAACCCAGGACTGCAGTCCCCTCTCCCACTCCTCCCAGAGCACCAACACAGTCCCCGGGGACTGAAGAACCGTGGGTGAAGACAAATGAACACTGGCATCCGCGGGTCCTCCAGCGCGCATTAACTGAGCACTTGGCGCTGCCATTCGGTCCACCGAGCGCAGCCGGGGTGCTCTGCTGGAGAGCTACACGCCAGGCTATGCCAAGGAACCCGGGGCAGGAAGTCTTTCCTATCAGTAAACAAGCAGAACAGGTTAGACCCTGCGCCGGCCGCCGTGTTAGTATGTGCCACTGCCAATATGTGCTTTTCACAACCACCAATAAACCAGGTCCTGCGTCTACCCTCCCTGGTCTGTTTTAACGAATGCACCCAAGCAGGGGGCATGGCTCACCGGGTCAGTGCCCACCACTGGGCCAGCACGGCGCCCCATGTGGAGCCTGGAGGGCATGGGTCTCCCCTCGAAGCCAGCCTCCCTGGCACCGTGAAGCCCGTGACCTGGGGAACTCCAAGTGCTTGCACAGTGGCTAACCCAGCGCGGGACACTGACTGATTAAAAAAAAAAAGGGGGGTGGGGTTCAGAAGGAAAAATACATTTTCCCAGACACATCAGCTCTACCTTATCGGAACAGACAACATGTGGGCAGGGGCGGGGGGTAAGCAAAGATTATTAAAAGGGGGAACCGGGCAGCCCGGGTGGCTCAGAGGTTTAGCAGCGCCTTCCACCCAGGGCGTGATCCTGGAGACCCCGGATCGAGTCCCACGTCGGGCTCCCTCTGCCTGCGTCTCTCCCTCTCTCTCTGAGTGTCTCGTGAATAAATAAAGTCTTAAGATAAATAAATAAATAAATAAAAGGGAGGACCTGTGAAGAAAGCATCAGGGAGTAACAGCGCGAGCGGCAGGCCCCCCCGGGGTACCGGTGCCCCTGTGTGCGGCGCCCCCTGAACACGCTAGGCGGGTGCACTCGCGCCACGCTCGCTCGGAGCCGCGAAGCAGCGCGGGTCGCCGCTGAGGCAGGACTTTGGAGGGGACTCGCCCGACACAGGCGCCCGGTTGCGGGTGGCGGGGTGTGAAGCCCCGGAGCCCGCGTCCTCGGATTACGCGGACACACTCAGGGGACGAAGTCAGCGGGCCTGGGGCGGGAGCGCGGGCGGGAGCGCGGGCACAGGTGCGCGCGGCGCCGCGGGGTCGGGCCCGAAGGAGGGGGAGGCGGCGCTGCGCGGGTCACCTGGGGCTGAACCGGAACTGCTCAACGGTCGACTCGAGGTTCTCGAGGATCTTCCGGCACTCCTCGGCCGCGGGCGTGTCGTCCGCGCTCTCCATCCGAGCCCCGGGCTGGCGGCTGCGCCGGGCGCCTCCCGCGGAGCTGCGGGCTCGGCGAGGCGGCGAGTCGGAGGCCCGAACCCGGCGTCCGTTGCCATGGCGACCTGGGGGCGGGCGGGGCGCGGGGATCGGCGGGCCCGGAGGGGGGCGCTCCACCGCCCGCCCCAGGCGGCCCCGACCCACCCGGCCCGGCCGCCGCTGAGCTGTCCCCGAGAAAGCTGGCCCCGTCTAGGTACCCCGGCGACGCCCCACCGTGCCCCGACTCCCCACGCCTTCTCTCCTCCTGAGCCGCCGAGCTCAGCCTGCAGCGAGGCCAGCGCGGGGGGCGGGGGTGGGGGGGGCTCGGCGACCCTCGCTTCGTGGCCTTCCGCCCTAGGGTGCTAGAGGGCACCCTCGGGGAGGGGGAACATAGTGCACCCAGGTAATGACCATCCTCAGGACATAATGAGCCTTGGCTCCAGAGCGATGCCATAATAAGGAAGCGGGCGGCCTGATGAATTGCCTACACCCCTCACTTGGCCATAGACGTGGGCGTTTCATGGACAAGAAAAAAAAATTCTTTGCAGAGATTAAACAGCCTACATTTCTATTTGATATGAAGGTCAGAATTCAGGCGTGAAGGGACGCCTGGGTGGCCCAGTGGTTGAGCGTCTTCCTTGGTTCAGGGCGTGACCCCAGGGTCCTGGGATCGAGTCCTGCACAGGGCTCCCCGCAGGGAGCCTGCTTCTCCCTCTGCCTGCGTTTCTGCCTCTCTCTGTGTGTCTTTCATGTATAAATAAATAAAATCTTAAAAAAAATAATAATTCAGGCGTTAAGTTTTAAGCTATCCAGTGTGGTTGTGGAATTCATTATTACTAAGTCTCTACGATAGTTAAGAGAAACTGCCTAATAATGAAATTGTCGTTCGTCCTTTATATTAAATTGTGTATCGTGTATTGACAATGCTGGAATAGCTTTTCTGACATCATCAGTATGTCATTTGCTGGTTTTAGAGCTAAGTATACGGTTTCCCTTTCAATATATGGTCTACAGGAAAACAAAAGGTTTTCCTCTCTTATTATGTGAAAATGAGGTTAGTTTGATATTGGAAGCTCAGAATACAAAAAGGAAATTACTGTAGCATTACTGTAGCACAACTCTTAAATATTTAAAGACAAAGAGGGAAGGCCCCAAATGCCAAAAAAAAAAAAAAAAAAAAAGTAGCCAATGCCAACAAGATCTTCTGTAAAGATCTGTTTTCCTTCGAAAAGGTGAAGAAAGAAGAAAAAAAGTCACTTTTACTCTATGTAGATTTTTGTTCTCAAAATCTAACTTGAGGGCAGCCCCAGGGGGCTCAGCGGTTTAGCACAGCCTTCTTAGGCCCAGGCTGTGATCCTGGAAACCTGGGATGGAGTCCCCTGCTTGGAGCCTGCTTCTCCCTCTGCCTCTCTCTCTCTCTGTCTCTCTCTCTATCTCTGTCTCTCATGAATAAATAAAATCTTTTAAAAAATCTAAATTCAAAGTCTCGAGGGAAATTTTATCATACAATCAAAAAGCATTTTAAAAGAGAGAAATGTATAAATCTATAATAAATTATCTTAAATGATTTTTTTTCCCCACAGTGCAAACAAAAATTTTAAAATAAAGAGAAAAATTCCAAGGTAAAATTAAACACCTAATCTGGTTAGGACGAGGCCAAGGTAAAAATACTGTGACAGGCTGCTGGCTGTTTCGCTTAATGCAATTCTAAGTGAATATTTTGAAACTGAGGAAAGAGGTCTCCTGGCAGACTTCATGAGTCATTGGTCAGCTCTGTGCAGCATTTGTTGACTGATATGGACTGCATGGTTACACCATCCCACAAAAACATGAACTGAACAAAACCTCTTTGTTTGAAGTCTTGCTATAGCATATCACGGAGTTTCAGATTTCAGTGTCTGGGAAACCAAGTTATGAGCATGACTGTTTTTGCAACTATTAACTACATAACGCTCCTCTTGTTGTCAGTTACCTACATTTACCTCTCAGGTGTTCTGACTTACAAAATTGTTCATTTCAGATCATATTCTCGCCTATGACAACCGGGTTGGGCACTGTCAAAACATCTGTCATACTGAATCCAGACTCTTTGTATCACATGATGAATTAATTGATGGTTTTAGTGGAAAGCTCATGAGCTCTGGAGTAAACATTAAAAAAAAAAAAAAAGAAAAAGAAAAGAAAAGAAAAACTCCCCTGAAATTTAGTTGCTTTAGAACACTGGGCAAGTTATTTAACATCTCTGAGCCTCTTTTTTGTCACCAGTAAAAACTGAATAATGAACTTTTCTCAGGGTGGTTGGGAGTAGTCTATAAGGCGAGAAAAGCACACAGCTCATGTGGGACATGAGACACATACTAACCAGGCCTTCAAGGAATTTGTTCCTCCTTTCTAAACCACAACTAAGGAACACACCGTTTAAAGTCTCCCATTTCTTAAAAGTTGAGTGTCTCATAAGCTAAAATATTTTTTACTTTAGTTAACAGGATTTATGGCATGATTTTAAATTTTCAGATGCCTCTTTGAAACAGGTATAATAGTATAATGTATTTATATGAAAATATTACCTACCAATTATTAAAAGTGATAACATCTCAGATTAAATAGCATGAGGATTTGATTACGAGTCAAGTGCTGACTCTAAACATAGTAATTTATATATTCCAGATGGATATTATCAATCCTATAGTCTAATAAAAGCCAAGAGGTTTCAGGTTAGGTTTGTAATTTAAATTCTTTCTGGAGTCATCATATGTAAAGTGCTTATTTTTCTTTTATCACCAGCTGTAATCTATGATTATGTGGTGCAGGCTCTGTTAGGTAAACTTGTTTTATGTTGTGCTTCATCCATAACCAAAGTTCTTAAATAAAGGGTTGGGAAAGGAAATAGCAAGGTCCTCAGCCAGGACAATATTATGCGACTAAATCCTATGTGGAAAAACTTCTGAGACTACATCATTTTAATGTCTTAAATTTGGCTGCAATGACATAACATATCCACTCCTGGAAAAGTCCCTCAGTAAGTGTTTGTTATGTGGCAAAAGCTGAAAACCAAGATGGGAGGCACTATGGGAGCCTAGGCAGGAGCAATCTTGATGTGGAATTTGGATCTTACAGTCAAATGTCCCTGAGCACTGCAGTAGAGGATATCTTCTTCTATTTGGAGCTAGGGCAGATGTTTCGAAGGGAGATGGGTAAAAATGTGAAGAAAATCGTAGAGCTTAACCAACTGCAGAAGTGACTCCACCTGCGAAAAGATTTGTGAACCTGCTGCTATTGAGGAAAATTCGGGAAATCTCTCTGTCTGGTCAACTGACCATAATGGATCTGCATGCCTGGACATAACCTAGCAAATCTGCAGCAGGTACATAGCGATATGCAGTGATTCAGGAAAGGCAGAAATCCAATGGAGATTAATAAAACTATGACAATTATCATAGTTCATGCAATGGAAGATTTCACCCATAGGATAGAGAAGTGGATCTTAGAATTGGTGAAATAAAGTAAATAATAAGAATTAATGAAACAAAGACCTTTTCTGGGGGCTCCATCTTTTCAGACCCCAAAGGGATTTACTATCATGAGGAGTGGAACATTGATCAGAATGCCATAAAGTATCTACACAGGACCATGGAGTGCTCTGTTCTTTTCCCAGGGCCACAAGGTAATTCAGATTCTCGGGTACATGGATCACAGGAAAGGCTTCATCTAGACAGCACACGTGTGGTTTGGGTTGCATGAGAATTTCCCTGTAGCCTGATCTAAACGAACAGATAAGATCCAATATTTAGACCGTCCCCAGGAGGACTAGACTTGTTCCCCAAAATGAACCACCGGGTCAGGCTTTGCCTGGACCGTTAGCTCATTTCTCCAACTCATATTCCTGCAACCCCAACATTAACACTCTTCATTGTCCTTCAGCTTCAAACTCTCAAAAATGTGGTACAAGACATTCTAATTTAGCAATTTTGAGAACTCATGGGGAATAGGGGACATAGGAAAATACAGTAGTGTGAAGCTCGGTTTGCTATTGTCATGCCTGTTTATTTACCTAGAGATGCTTCAGTGTTCACTAAGAAGGACGTGTGTTACACGGGTTCTGTTCTACCCAGGTGCTGATCAGGGGTGCACAGTCCAGGGATGGCACACCCACTGTTGCTCAAATCAGGAAGTCCACATTTCGGAAGGGACGACTCCAAGCTCTGATGTTAACTGTTCTAGACCAACAAATCACCACTGCGCTAGTTTAATACACTGAATATCAACAGTGGGTATTTTATTGGTGAACGTGGTGACTTATTGACCAGTACTGTAGATGTTGGAAGTAGGCTCAAATGGGTGAATTTAACGATCTTCAAGATATGTAGGTCAGTCAAAATAGTTCAGAAATCCTTCCGCCCTGCAGGAACAGTGTGTAGAGTCTCATGGTGGCTGGAACTTAAACCCTCAGGGATGATGGGGCTTGGAGCTTGATCCCCTGCCGGTCCTCTGTCCAGCCTTTGCTTTTATAATTGCCCGATGCCTCCTAACAGGACCGAGGATCTCGCTCCTGGAATGTTATCATATCTGCTTCAAAGGAATCATTCACGCCTGATGGTAGTTCACCTGAAAGCACAGAAAGGTGGGGCTTTGGGGGACCTCCACAAGTGGGCTGCATAAAACGTGTGGGGTCTGCCTGCAAATGAGTGTTTTCAAAAATAAATGTGTGAGGCTTGATTTCAATATAAACTGAGAGCAGTGTGGTGGGGAAAAAGCTAATCTTCACCCTCATCAAACTTCTGTAAAGGATACGATGTCAATGCAAAGAAACCTAAGAATTGTGTGTGACCAAATTAGGTCATTTTCTAGGAAACCAGAAGAAATAATAAAAGTGTCTTTAATATAACAGATTTTGGGGCAGCCAGGGTGGCTCAGCGGTTTAGTGCCACCTTCAGCCCAGGGCATGATCCTGGAGACCTGGGATCGAGTCCCAGGGGACGTTGTTTGTCCCACAAAAACAAACAGCCCCCAATGACCTTAGCCCCATTCCATTCACTCACAGGTGGGAATTCAGGCAAATGTCCACAGAGGTCACAGACAACATACATATGATTCTGTTATATCCCGTATATTACCCCTTCATGTCCTAAGGAAGACCTTTCTCTTAGAGATTTTCATTTTAGTGTACCTTTAAAAAATCTTGTGTTAAGTTACCTCCATCTTTTTTCTGGGTAAGGACAACCCAGGAATGGCCCTTTTATGTCTATGATGCTGTTCACAGCTTTTGATAGGCCTAGTACAATCTTTGGAACAGGGTTGCTGTTTGCTGAAGGTCAGACAGTAGCTCTCTTAGCCTTGCCTATCTTACGTAGTTATGCTGTGCATTTTTTTTTTTTTATTGGTGTACCATGTTTGATTTGTCCCTGATTCCTTTGGAGTTTTTCTGAGAAATGGAGCAGTAATCCAGCATCAACTTATTAAAATACATTTTAAGCCTTTTAAAAAAAAAAAAAAAGCTCCCTGGATGGAGCCTGCTTCTCCCTCTGCCTGTGACTTAGCCTCTCTTTCTCTCTGTGTCTCTCATGAATAAATTTTTAAAATATTAAAAAAAAAAACTGATTTTGGTGTGTAAAATCTGTATCTGTTTAATTCATCCTTGTTTGTATGCCCAGCTCAACCTAGTGGCACCCACATAGTAAGTGTTCAATAAGTGTTTGTCAAATGAATCAGTGATGGAGAAACTCTAAATAAGTCCTTCAAAAGAGCAATTCCTAAAACATCATGCACCTCAGTGGTTGGCATTAGAGAACGAGGCAAGAAAATACTGTTAGCTGCTATTATTTAGGAGGGGAGAGATTATTCTAAGCTGCCAATGTTGATGGATGCAGGAAATCTTGGCGCTGGCCCGGCCCCCCCCCCACCCCCCCCCCACCCCCCCCCCCCCCCCCCCGTGGCAGTGGAAGATGGAGATGTACAGGCCAGAGACACCTGCTGGTCTACTGCTGCCTCATTCTTTCTGAAGAAAGAAACTCCCATCATCAATGTATAAATGAAGAGAAGGGAAGAGTTGCAAGGATAATTTCCCATCAAGAAATTCTAGGTCTAGGTTCAAGCCACCAGTCAAAAAGATTGTAAGGAAAAATTGTGTTTGACTATAATGGTTAATTTTATATGTCAACTTGGCTAGACCACAGTGCCCAGATATATTGTTAAATATTATTCTAGATGTTTCTGTGGTGGTGTTTTTGGATGAGATTGACATTTAAATTGGTAGATTTTGAATAGAGCATATTAACCTTCAAAATATGAGTGGGCCTCATCCAATCAGCTGAAAGCCTACATAGAACAAAAGACTGTCCTCTCTTGAGCAAAAGGGAATTCTGCAGCTGGTGGCCTTTGGACTGGAACTGCAACATTAGCTCTTTCCTAGGTCTTCCACCGATGACCTTAAGATTAGAACTGCAGCATCAGCTCTTCCCTGGATCTCCAGCCTGCCTGCCCACCCTACAGATGTTGGACTTGCCAGCCTCTGTAATTATGTGAACTAATTTCCTAAAATAAATCTACCTGTATATTATATACAATCATCTTATTTGTTCCATTTCCCTGGAAAACCCTGACTAACACAATGACCAACGATAATTTAATAAATTATTCAAAGGATACTCTTATATTCTTTGCAGCTCTTACTTAATATCAATAATAGTAAACGAGATGGTTAGTTTTAAATGTCAAGTTGACTGGGCTAAGGGATGCACAGATGGGGGTAAAACATTATTTCTGGATATGTCTCTGAGGGTGTTTCTGGAAGACATCAGCATTTGAATCAGTAGACTGGATAAAGAAAATTCCCCTCCTCATTGTGGGTGGGCATCATCCAATCTGTAAAGGGCTTGTATAGAAGACAATGGGGGAGGAAGGGCTAATTTGCTTTCTACTTGAGATGGAGCATACATCTTCTCCTGCCCTTAGACATTGATGCTCTTGGTTGTCTGGCCTTTCGACTTGGACTGGGACTTATACCATGGTCTCCTGGTTCTCAGGCTTCCAGGTTTGGGCTGGAACTACACCACTGGTTTCCTGGGCTTTCAGACTACAAACAATAGGTTGTGAGACTTCTCAGCCTCCATAGTCACATGAACCAACCCCCTCATAATAAATCTTTCTTATTGATTCTGTTTCTCTGGAGAACCCTAATACAGCAAATACATTTATAGGACTGAGAAAAATAATCATTACAGGTCTAATATTTATTGGATGCTTACTACATGTCAGAAACCTTCCCAGGCACTTAACTAACACATCACCTTGATTATCTGCAATTTAAAAATGAGAAAATGGAGACACTAAGAGGGTGATTTACTTGTCCAAGTTCACAGTTTGCAGGTTTGAGACTGGGCTCTGAACACAGACAATCTTGTTCCAGAACTTATATGCCTAATCGTTGTGCTATATTGCCTTACTGAACTGTCATGATGAACAGATTATTTCAGTTCTTCCCATAATGTTACTTTTTGCAGGAGCCTATGAAGTACATCTCAAGCTGTCAGGCACATATTAGAGACTTAATTATGAATCTGTGTTGCTGGGGTTGCTGTAGAGAATTCAAACAGATTTAACACCCTGTATAACTGGAGCCTAGTTATCAGAGAAATTCACCTTTGTGGGATACTCATGAGAACAAGAAATTAAGCAAAAGATATGTGTGTCTGAAGAGGCTACAAAGTTCATACCTAAATCTTAATTGCTTTGCTCCTAGGAAAGTTTCTTAATCTATTACTGAGACACTACATATCCTTACCGTTATGTACAATCCCAACAGAGTTTGATATCTACTTTCTATCTCTACAGCCAATAAAAGTGGGGAAACAGGCTATGGAAGATGATCGCTACATTGACAGTTGGCGCAAAGGCATTGAAAGCTTATTAAAAAAACCACAACAAAAATTCAAATAACGTGAGAGGTGTGGGCCATAGTGAGGAGCAAATAGACTGCCACTTGTCACTAGCCTTGAGGACATTACTGTAAAATAACTAAAGTTCATAATAATTACCACGAATTACTGATTATGTTTAATGCAACTATGTTTAGCACACTCTCTTTAAAAGGCAGGTGTGTGCATAAAACAGTTAAAATATACTGTTTCAATTCTAAAAGTGATTATAACTGAATTCATTCTCTGAGATGGTTTGATATAACTGAAATTTAATTTTATCCCTTAAATAAGCGGTGATGTTTATTTGTTACTCTCATGAGATTGCTTTGCGCCGTTGTAATGTCAGAGTTTTCAAAGCTGAAGGGACCTTAGAAATAGTAGACTTTTGTCCAGTCACTCAAGGACATATATGTAGTTAGACCATAGCTACATCTAGGATTTCTTCTCCTTTTTAAATTTTTTTTTTAATTTTAAGTAAACTTGCCACATGTGGGGCTCAAACTCATGATCCCAAGATCAAGAGTCACATGCTCTCCTGACTGAGCCAGCCAGTCACCCCATCCAAGATTTCTTTGACTTTTGGTTCATCATAGTGTATTAGTCATATTAGGCTGTTATGCTGCAGAAACAAACAATCCCAAATCTCAGTGACTAAGTTCAATGAAAGGTAATTTCTCACTCACATTACCATTCCCACAGAGCTGGCAGGGAATTCTGCTCCACACAACTTCCTAGGGATCCAGTTGATAGAAACTGCTTTTTCTTAGGGCGCCTGAAAGGCTCAGTTGGTCGAGCATCCAACTCTTGGTTTCTGCTCAGGTCATGATCTCAGAGTCCTGGGATCCAGCCCTGTATTAGTCTCTACACTCAGCATGGAGTCTGCTTGAGGATTCTCTCTCCCTCTGCACCACCCTTTGTTCAGTTGCTCTCTAAAATTAAAAAAAAAAAAAAAAAGAAAGAAAAGAAACTTATTTTTCTTACGGGAATAGCATCTGGAACCCAAGGCCTCCTGAGTCACTTTATGAAGAGAAAGAAGGAGAAAGAATCAAGTGCTGGCAATTAAATATATTGACCCCTTCCACTCACTGCACTGATGAGAAAGAGTCACATGGCTCTACCAGTTCCAAAGAGGACTGGAAAATCTATTCTTGCAAGTGCTCAGGAAATGGAAGGGAACTGATATTCATGAACACTAGTAATATTTACCAGTATTCTTTCCATTATACCAAACTTCTTAAACAACTTTTCAAATTTCAAGGTAGTGATGGGGATAGCAACACTGATGGTGACAACGATAATGATTTCTGTTATCTAAACAGATCCTTAAGGCCCAAAGAACGCTTCTCTCATATACATTATTAATTTAACCTTGTGTAATAACATTATCTTCCTTTTTCACGTAAGAAAATCAGGCTCAGAGGATCCCTGGGTGGCTCAGTGGTTTAGGGCCTGCCTTCAGCCCAGGGTGTGATCCCAGAGTCCCAGGATCAAGTCCCGCATCGGGTTCCTTGCATGGAACCTGCTCCTCCCTCTGCCTGTGTCTCTGCCTCTCTCTCTCTCTCTCTCTCTCATAAATAAATAAAATCTCTTAATAAATAAAAAAGAAAATCAGGCTCAGAGGAAGTCCAGTTGAATGGAATGATTTGCTTAGGATCATATAAGTGAGTTTTCAGGAGATGATATAGAGCCAGTATGGTCAGAGCCAAAGAAAACCTGAGAAAAGTGGGATAGGCATCTCATCCAGGGACAGGTCAACATAAGAAACCCATTCCCAGAACTCACTACAGAAGAGCTTTGAAGCACAAGCATTCATCAAAGTAAAGAAATAGTGGAACCAGTTTCTAATTATGACTCCTTACAACCAAACGCACCCTTTTATTTTGCAACAAAACATGTCTGGTACGTAAGTACAGACACAATATCTGTTGTATTAATGTAAAACAAAGTAAAACCCACATGTTCCTAATAGAAAACATTAGGTGTTATGTAATAACACTATTAGATTTGAAAGATCTTGTCTAGGCTAGAAATTTAAGGGATGAAAACTCGTGATGAAAAAAATTACAATTGTGAAATGAATCAATCCTGACAGATCCATGGGAAAACTTAACAATTGGGATTTTTGTTTTGTTTTGTTTTGTTTTTAAAGATTTTATTTATTTATTCATGAGAGACACACACACAGAGAGAGGCAGAGACACAGGCAGAGGGAGAAGCAGGCTCCATGCAGGGACCCTGATGTGGGACGCGATCCCAGGCCTCCAGGATCAGGCCCTGGGCTGAAGGCAGGCACTAAACTGCTGAGCCATCCAGGGATCCCAACAATTAGGATTTTAGAAGTAAAGGTAGGCAAAGGAGAATGGCAGACCCAATCACACAAGTACTTGATATTAAGTTAATCACAGGACAGGGATAGTCCAAAAAATAAACAAAAAGTCACAGGACAGGATACAGAGGGAAAGTGTGGTCTTCCAGAAATTTATACATCATTGAAAAAGACAAAACTAATACATGTAAAATCATATATGTACTTTTATTATTTTTTAATTTTTATTTATTTATGATAGTCACAGAGAGAGAGAGAGAGGCGCAGAGACACAGGCAGAGGGAGAAACAGGTTCCATGCACCGGGAGCCCGACGTGGGATTTGATCCCGGGTCTCCAGGATCACGCCCTGGGCCAAAGGCAGGCGCCAAACCGCTGCGCCACCCAGGGATCCCATATATGTACTTTTAAATGATCTATAACGAAGTGCTATCTTGTACAGTGAAAACTCCAAATAATGTAGGAAATGTGAAGAAAAGTTAATTCTAAGAAAGAAAAGGAGGGATACTCAGTGAACATTTCATGCAAAAGCTCATGTAGACTCAGAATGTACAGCCTGGATATTGTCTGGAGAGGTGAACAGAAAAAGGGAGTCTGTTCTAGAAACAGCATGAACACTGGGCATCTGGGTGGCTCAGCTGGTTGAACATCTGCTTTTGGCTTCAGTCATGATCCTGGGGTCTTGGGATTCAGCCCCACATTGGGCTCCCTGCTCAGTGGGGAGCCTGCTTCTCCCTCTCCCTCTGCTGCTCTCTCTCTCTCAAATAAAATAAGTAAAATCTAAAAGAAAGAAAAGAAAAGAAAGAAAGAAAGGAAGGAAGGAAGGAAGGAAGGAAGGAAGGAAGGAAGGAGGGAAGGAAGGAAGGAAGGAAGGAAGAGCATGAACAAAGGCTAAAGATGTATTGTGCTCCTGGGAAAGTGGCATGGTGTGGCATGCCTGTGTGTGTTATTATTAGTTGTGTAGATGCACCTCTGTCCCACTGGATTATTACATCTTAAGGATGTAATGTCCCATCTTAAGGAAAGGGCCTTATTTTTCTTTGCATAACTAGAATAAGCATTGCATTTGGCATCTACCTAAAAGGTGCTCAAAACTGTTTAATTTCTCTGGTTTAAAATTTTTGCTTAGAATCATAGAAAAAGGGATTCATACAGGTTCCAAAATTTTATTGAAGCTGTTTGTTGCTGATTTTAAGATGGAAGATTTTGTCCCTAGTCTTTTTTTCTCAGTTACCATGAAAGATTCGAGCTATAATGGGAAGACTAATGCCAAATTGGTTTGTACCACGTGCAAAGTACTCAAGAACTTTTGTTATACCATTACCTGGGGAGAAAGTTTGAACTGGTACCAGGCCAATACAGGATTCCTTCACTCAGCTTATTTCTTCTTGAATAATTCATTGGCAAAGTTCCTTTTACCTGTAAGAAACCTAGAGTTTCTTATTGTGTCTTAATGAATTTTAATTGAACCCCTCCCTATCTTGATGTCAATAGTCTTATTTATTTATTTATTCATTCATTCATTCATTCATTTATTCATGTTTAAACATTTCTTCACACTCCAAAGCTTCAAGCTATTTGTAGTTTTTGTTTCTTGTTTTCATTGTTCTCTCAGGCTGCTTTGTACAATTAATAGGCTAATGAGACCAATGTGTCCAAGATGGTGAGCTTGGCTTGTCACACACCTTCTCTTTTCCTTGGCCACAGACTGCTCTCTGGCCTCCTGTCATATTGTGATTTATAAGAAATACATATTTTAGTCTTGCCCAGTTTCTGACACAGAGTTCCAAAAACCCTTGAAATTTCCCAAAAGAGGGGGATCCCTGGGTGGCCCAGCGATTTATCACCTGCCTACGGCCCAGGGCGTAATCCTGGAGTCCCAGGATCAAGTCCCGTATCAGGCTCCCTGCATGGAGCCTGCTTCTCCTTCTGCCTGTGTCTCTCCCCCGCCACCACCCCCCCACCCCCCGTCTTTCATGAATGAACAAATAAAATCTTTTTTAAAAATCCAACAACAACAAAAAAGAAATTTCCCAAGAGAGAAGGGATAAAGGTGTGTCGTTATTCATAACTAGTCCCTTTCAACCCACCAGAGTATGTCAATGAGGCAACTTTTGGCTAGCCCAAGGATGGAGGTGATTGCCAGGGAAACCAAACAGGATGAGAGGGTTGGAACTTTCTGCTTCAAACCTCCTCTTCCAGAGAGGAAGAAGGAGCTGGAGGTTGAATGAATCTCCAAAGGCCAAGGATTTAAACTATCATGCCTATTGTAATGAAGCCTCCATAAATACCCCAAAAAGAAATGCCTGGAGAACTTCTGGACTGGTGACACATAAAGGTGCTGGGAAGATGGCCTGCCCAGAGAGGGCATGGAAGCTGCACATCCTTTGCCCCACACTTGGCTTCATGCATCTCTTCCATCCGGCTGTTATATCCACTTATAATAAACCAGTAATCTGGTAAATCTACTGTTTTCCCGAGTTCTGCCAGCCCCTCTAGCAAATTAATTGAACCTGAGGAGGTTGTCTGGGGGAACCTCCAATTTGTAGCTGGTCAGTCAGAAATCTAAATGGCAAGCTGGACTTGTGATTGGCATCTGAAGGAGGAGGTTAGTCTTGTGGGACTGAGCCCATAACCTGTGGGATCTGCCATGTTGCCTGGTAGGCTGGTGTCAGCATCAGGTTAAATTGCAGACCACCCAGCCCGTGCTGCAGAACTGCTTGATGTGTGGGAACCCCACACATCTGAAGTAAACATTGTGGTATGTAGTGAAGTACTGAGAGTAGAAGACACAGGACAACTTTTTCTTTAGATTCTTTAACCTCCTCTCTAAAACGTACCTACTTAATTGTTTGACTGAAGGTTAGTTCAGGGGATGGAGTGTAGCTACTGGATGCTCTAGTCCAAGGGCTTGCCTTTCTAACAAATGGCCATGAGCCTTTAATTTGTCAAGGACAGCAATCAGCAAAGTTCTAAGGCTCAGTTTCTCCCCCCTATAAACAGAGGATGATGATTAATATGAATAATTATGAAGACTATGTACCACCACATAAAAGGAAGGCATGAAATTATTTGTGCCCTGTGAGCACAACCATTTAAAAATGCCTGCAGCTGTAATAGCCCGAGAATGAAAGGGAAAACAAAATAAAACCCGAAAGGAAAAACGATTATGTTTTACGGAGGTGGGATTATGAATGAACTTATTCTTTCCTCTAAATTCTCTCTGAACATTGTTATTATAAACAAACCAGATGTTAAAAACTTCTCTAGACATTAGGCTCTGACTTTCCTTTTATGTCCAAATAAAATGGCTTAATTATACATCCCAATGTTTTCCTGTAATTTTTTTTTGTAATTCCCAGCAGAGATGGGGGTGGGGGGTAGGCTTTATTCTCTTGTTCTTGCCCATGTGCCCACGGCTACAGTCCATTCTCTGCACAACTTCTTCTCAGAGATCTGCCTCTTTCTCAATGCACAAATCACAATGAACTCAAAGCTATTAACCCATTCTTATCTTGCAGACTCTTTGAGGAGAAAAAGAAAATTACAGAACAACACACGACACAAAACAACTGGAAATCAGACGTAGTGCACCTCTTTACCCCACTACACACACGTAGCTAGCTAACTTCCCCTGGAATTATTGATCTTACAACACTGATTGGACCAAATGCCCCCCATAAATATAATCTTGCCCATCTCTTCTTAAATCTTGCCCATTTAAGACTGCTAATGCTACTTTTACTTGTGTGGTTATTGTAATTAATAACTTCCTCTCTCACAGTATTATGAGCTCCATAAGGGGAGGGTCTAACTTTGGTTTTATTCACTATTGTATTCCCAGCATCTGGCACAGCACCTGGCCCATCGTGAACATTAAATCAATTTTGGCTGAATAAATGAGTAAAGATTGTTAACATTTATCGAGAACGAGAGATTTTATGGGGATTGTGCTTATATGCTAGGTACAGCATTGTTCTCGGTGCTCTATGTGTAACATCTCATGTAATATTCATAACAACTCCGTGAGACGTATATAGTTCTTTTTTTATAGTTCTTATTCCTGTTGCATTCACGATAAATTAAGGTACAGAGAAGTTATGTGATTGCCCAAGATCACACAGCTTGTAAGTGGAAGGGCTGAGATTCAATGTGTTCTGTGCCCGTGCTGTTCACCTGTGTGCACGCTGTTTTAAAGAAATGAACCAGTGACTAAAGAAGCAGATTCATTGAATTATTTATCCCAGAAAGAATTTATTGTCTGTCTACTTTTCTAGGCATTGGGAACAAGGTGAAATAATTCCCTTGTGTCACGTAGATTATAGTAGCAAGTGTGTGCTTGGGCGCACATGTGCACACCTGCTCATGAGATAATCGACAAGTGAATATGTAACATGCCAGGTGATATGTGCTATGAAGAAGAGTAAAGCAGGCTAAAGGAATGGAGACAGAGACAAATTGTTGCTGTTTCTGCTAGTGTGGTCAGGGAAGGCTTCTCTAGAAAAGTGACTTCCAACAGCTGAGGATTAAGTCGAACAGGATATACAGAGATGATATGAGTAATTTTCCTATTCGAAAATGATTCAATTAAAATTATATGAACAGATAAAATTCAAAGCAAACATTATTAGAGCTTCTTGCGAGTCTGGACCTGGGGAAAACAGCAAAATATCCTGGGAGGTCATTTTACACAGCACAGTCATGATTGTTCTAAATACCAGGGTAAGTTAGTGCAGAAGTACCTCTGCTCTGTCTTTGGCCAGTTTGCTGTGTGGTGCTGGGTCGGCTCCCCAGGGGGAGCAGCACTAATCAAAGCACACAGTCGCCAACTAAATGCACCATTGATTCATTTTTAAAAAAATAGAATACAATCTTTAATGCATCCCCAGGTCAGCCCAGGGGCTTGCTTCCCTGTGACTTTGGAAGGGAAGTGTGCTTTTGTAAGGGTCTGGTGCTGAGGCCCACTGAGTGGGCATTTTGCCTGAAAGATTCATGCATTTCCTTCAGATGCTCGATTGACACCCCAGGTGTAGGTCAAGCATTTAAATCATTTGACTCAATGTCCTCTAAGAGAAAATCTAGTCAGAACTTTTTTCCTACATCCTTGTGAGAGATCCACGGAACAAAGTTTTGGTAAAAAATGATTAGGTATTTTGATTCTGAAAGCAAAGGAGTTCTCTTCCAGAGGAAAAAAATCAGATAGGTATTGTGTAGCATCAACTATCACTAGAGTTTCTAAATAAGAACAAAATTCGTCTGTTGGTGTATTGCATGTCTTTACTATGATCACTTCTCTCCACACCTTGCCTTTTTCTTTCTTTTTCTTTTTGTTCCTTTTTCTTTCTTTCTTTCTTTCTTTCTTTCTTTCTTTCTTTCTTTCTTTCTTTCTTTCTTTCTTTTCTTTCTTCTTTCTTTCTTTCTTTCTTTCTTTCTTTCTTTCTTTCTTTCTCTTTCTTTCTTCCTTTTATAATTCATTTTGTGGCAGTACACAAACCAGCAAAGCCACATTCAGGACAGTTGGTTAACTGATACATTTTGAGGTTTTTGAAAACAAAGCAGCTGAACATTTCCTTTGTGTCAAACAAGAGGAAGTAGAGATTGGCTAGGGAGCTGTGTTCTAATAAGAAACCCATTTAGTCAGAATGCTTTCCCATTTGGGCTTTCCTCTATTGATCTGCTTAAAGTCCATTAAAATATAGATTATATCTCAGAAAACTAGATGTGGAGATAAAAGTTAATTAAACTAACATTTAATTAGTGATGCAACAGTGATGTCTATAACTACTGCCTCTAAGAAGGCACCTCGTTCCTGTCTTTCACTATTCACAGCTCTTACAATGTTTGGATAAACCCCCAAATGTTGCTCCTGAGATTGCTGAAGGTTAGTTCTTGAACCCTGTGGTTTGACCTGAGAAGGATGTGGTTAAGACTTCTGCTCCCTCAGCCTGGGTTTGGTACCTGTATCGTTTAGGAGACTTTAAGCAGCAGGTGAGTGAACATCACAACTAAACACTCAATGTATCAGCTCATGAACTTGGAAGTTGAGAGATAATAGAAGAAGTTTTCCCAAGGATTGGCTCAGTCCAGTAGCTCTGAGTTCATGTGTCCACAATTCCCTCAGCTCATTATCAAGCCAGTAGCAAGATGGCTGCAGCCACTCGGAGCCTCCATTCACATCGAGGCGCAGAGAGAGAAGGGGTCACGTCAAGAGTTCTCTCAAAAGAGCATGAAACAGACAACCCACAAAAGGGGACGCAATATTTGCAAATCATATAGCTGATCAAGGTCTGGTATTCAGAATATAGGAAGAACTCTGACAACCTAACAATTAAAAGACAAATAACCCAATTTAAAAAGGGAAAAAGAATTTGAATAGACATTTCTCCAAAGATATACAATGGCCAATAAGCACAGAGAAAGGTAAACACCATTAGTCATTAGAGAAATGCAAATTAAAACCCTAACGAGATATTGCTTCACACACACTAGGATACCTGTGCTCAAAAAGACAAGCAATAGCAAGCGTTGGCGAAGATGTGGAGAAATGTACGTTGCTGGTGGGGATGGAAAATGATACAGTCACTTTGGAAAACCAAAGTCTGGCATTGCCTCAAATAGTTAAATCGAGATTGACCATACGAGCCAGCCATTCCACTCCTAGGTATCTTCCCAAAAGAAATGAAAACATACAAACACACAAAGACTTATGCAAAACTGTTCATAGCAGCCTTATTCATGATAGCCAAAATGTGGGGGGAAAAAACCCATCAACTGATGAATGGATAAACAAAACGTGGTTGGTATATCCACACAATGGAATATTTCATCATAAAAAGGAATGAAGCCTTGATACACGCTGCAACATGGATGAACCTTGCACATGTTATGCTCAACAAAAGAAGCCAGACACAGAAAATCACATATTATATGATTCCACTTATAGGAAATATTCAGCATAGTCCAAAGGCCCAGTGTGTAGGTTGCTACGAGCTGCAGGGAAAAGACGAATGACTATGAGGTTTCTTTTGGGGTGATGAAAATATTCTGGAATTAGATAGTGGTAATGGCTGCACAAATTTGTGAATATAAACAAACCATTCAAAAATAAATAAATAAATGAATAAATAAATAAACAAACAAACAAACAAACAAACCATTCAGAGATGCCTGGGTGGCTCAGGGGTTAAGCGCATCTACATTTGGCTTAGGGTGTGACACTGGAGTGTGGGGATCAAGTCGCACATCGGGCTCCCTGCATGGAGCCTGCTTCTCCCTCTGCCTGTGTCTCTGCCTCTCTCTTTCTTTGTCTCTCATGAATAAATAAAATCTTAAAAAAAATCAAAACTATTGAATTGTACATTGTAAAAGGATGAATTGAATATTACAGTGTGAAAATTATATCTCAATTAGCAGTAACAAAAGAGCATGGACACTTCTTTCCCAAAGTTTTCAGAAAACCTCTTAAAAAATATTTTATTTATTTATTCATGAGAGACACACAAAGAGAGGCAGAGACACAGGCAGAGGGAGAAGCAGGCTCCCGGCAGAGGGCCCAAGGCGGGACTCAATTCCAGGACCCTGGCATCACAACCTGAGCCAAAGGCAGATGCTCAACCACTGAGCTACCCAGGTGCTCCTCTCAGCGAAACCTCTTGATAGCCTGAACTTTGACACATGAGCCCAGACCAGTGTCCTGGGGGATGACTCGCATCTAGTATGAGGTTTGTGGCTTCTGAGTGACAGGTTTCTCAGGGCAACCCCAACCCCAGAGCTGGGATCAGCCCTCTGACCTTATGACTGCTACCCAAAGAGAAAGAGGTGTGCAGGATGTCTGGCAAATACAATTTTTGTTCTTGTGCTTCCCTCCTGACATCTTAGGCACGTCTTTGTACCTGCTCCTATGCTACTCTCATGTTTTATAATTGTCTTCCTGCTGTCTCCTCTACCAAATCACAAGATCTTTGAAAGCAAAAGCTTCTGAGTATGCCCAACAACTACTATAGTTTAGTCATGGAAAGTAATCAACAAATACTTAATTGAATAAACAACTGATATGAAACTTGGAAGTATCTCCTATCCTGGCTGATGACCAAATTTTTCAATATCAGCAGTTCATTGTTTGTATGAAGTCATGCCTTCTGATACATCTTCCTTAGCACTGAATCACTCACGGCTTTGTGTGAGTTTGTTTAAATAACTCCTCTCTGATCCAGGGAACAAAACTAGCCCGAGCTTCCCAGAAATAGAAAAACTTGAAGAGGAGCTTGTCTACTTGACCTCTCAGTTTGGAGTCAGCTCACATGACAAAATCATGGTATATTGGTTTTTTTTTTTTTTTGGTGTTTAAAATAAGAACTTCCAATTATATAAGAAATACCAATGCTTTATTTGACCTGTTGTGTCCAAGACACACACACACATGTGCGCACGCACGCATACACAGTTACATTTTCAGAAATAATTTGGTCCAATTTCTGTAATGAGAAAGAAGCATTTTAGCATAGGAAGAAATAAAGTCTTAATTTAAAAGTTATTTGAGATGGTAAATAAGTACAGACAAAGGAAAAATTATAGAGATCATTTATGTTTTATTTAAATCTCAGGGTCCTCTGGTAAGTTTTTGTTTTGGTTATTTTTTTTAAGATTTTATTTATTTAAAAATTTTTTAAAAAAGATTTTATTTATTTGAGGGAGAGTGGAAGAGTGAGTTGGAGGGAGAGGGTGAGAAAATCTGAAGTTCAGAATCAGATTCAGGGCTTGATCTTTAGACCGCAAGATCACCTGACTGGAAACCAAGTCAGATCCTCAACTGACTGATCCACCCAAGTACCCTCTGGTAAGGAGCTTTTTTTTTTTTTTTTTTTAATTTATTTTTTATTGGTGTTCAATTTACTAACATACAGAATAACACCCAGTGCCCGTCACCCATTCACTCCCACCCCCGCCCTCCTCCCCTTCTACCACCCCTAGTTCGTTTCCCAGAGTTAGCAGTCTTTACGTTCTGTCTCCCTTTCTGATATTTCCCACACATTTCTTCTCCCTTCCCTTATATTCCCTTTCACTATTATTTATATTCCCCTGGTAAGGAGCTTTTAATGAGATCTATAAGGTTCCCTTCAGCTCTGATGCCTTATATTTATAGGTTTCATCACAGAATAGTTTGTTTCAGAAAGCATTTAGAGAGGCCACAGAGGAACCACAAAAGGTGCCAATAACCAAAATCATCTTGAGAAAGATGAACAAAGCTGGGGGTATCAGGCTTCCTGATTTCAAGCTATACTACAAAGCTGTAGTCATCAAAGTAGTATGACACTAGCATAAAAATGGAGACATAAATTGATGAAACAAAATAGAGACCTCAGAAATAAGCCCATGTATATATGGTCAACTAATTTATGATGAAGGAGGCAAGAATAGCCAACGGAAAAGTATGGTCTCTTCAATAAATAGTGTTGGGAAAACTGGACAGCAAGATGCAAAAGAATGAAACTGGACCGCTATCTTACATTATATACAAAAATTAACTCAAATGGATTAAAGACTTGAATGTAGGACCTGAAACCATAAAACCCCCAGAAGAAAACATAGGTGGTAAGCTCCTCAACACCAGTCTTAGTGATTTTTAAAAAAATCTGACTCCAGAAGCAAGGGCAACAAAAGAAAAAAAATAAACACATGAAACTACATCAAACTAAAAAGCTTCTGCACTGTGAAGGAAACCATCAACAAGAACAAAAAGGCAACCTGCTGAATGGGAAAAATATTTGCAAATCATATATCCAATAAGGAGTTAATATCCAAAATACAACATACAAGACAATACAACTCAAGACCAAATAATCCAAACTAAAAATGAATAGAGGATCTGAACAGGCATTTTTCTAAAGAAGACATGCAGATGGCCAACAGGCACATGAAAAAATGCTCAATATCACTAATCATCATGCAGATCATAATGATGTATCACCTCACGCCTGTCATAATGCCTATTATCAAAAACCTAAAAAGTAAGAAGCACTGGCAAAGTTGTAGAGAAAAGGGATCCCTCATGCACTATTGGTGGGAATGTAAATTGATGTAGCCTTTATGGAAAACAGTATGGAAGTGTTTCAAAAAATTAAAAAATAGAACCACCGTATAATTCAGCAACTATATGGATATTTATCTGAAGGAAACAAAATCACTAGTTCAAAAAGGTATCTGCACCCCCATGTTCATTGCAGAATTATTTATAATAACTAAGACATGGAAGCAACCTAAGTGCCCATTGATGGATGAATGGATAAACAAAAGGTAGAAAATGTGATATGTGTATGAATATATGACATTTACAACATGGATAGATCTTGAGGCTTTATGGTTAAGTGAAATAAGTGAAAGATAAATACGATATGATCTCATTTACATGTGGAACCTTAAGAAAAGATTCTAAGTATAGGGATTCTTTCAATCCTCACAATAACCGTATGCGCTAAGGACTATCAGTACCCTCATTTTACAGATGAAGAAACTGAGGTATACATTTGTGTAAGCAAATGGTGGAAATGGGATTCAAACCCAGACAGCCTGGTACCAGAGCCTGAGCTCTTAGTTTTCTTAACTATTGAAAGAAAGATGAGAAAGTGTGTAGCGTCCATCCACAAAGTATATGAAATAGCCCGGTTAGCATCTATTTTGTCCCTGCACTTACACCAGATGCACTTGTCTAGCAGACAGTGTGTTCCTACACTCACAGCATCTGGAGAAAAATAAAGTGAGGCTGGAGAAGTTACAGCAAGAGACCATCGAAAAGAATTTGAGATATCACAAGTGCTTCCCATTTAAGTACAGGTTGACATGATTCATATTCTTCACTTGGAAAAATGAAGGCCACTATGAGTGAACATCATATTCATTAGGAGTTTTGAGTACGAGCTACAAAACCAGCTCCAGCCCATCTTGAATCTGTCCTCTGGACCAGGTGTCCCTTGGAACTGTTGGGGAGGAAGGTGTATGCCCCACCCAGGGTGAAAATTTGGAGCTGGGGTCTGGAAAACATCACATCTCTTTCTGTTTCCCACACTGGAAGGCTTTATGGATGTGAGATCTGCCAGGAACTATGACTCTGTGCTTAGGGGGACCCATGCCTGGTTTAATACTCTACTGTCTTAATCGTATCTATTAACCTGCTTTTTGTAAGTGAAATCTGATGGACAATGGAACATGTGTGTGGGGCAGAGGAGATTCACACAATATGCACATCCACTATGGATTTTTGTCTATCCCCCAGCTCACATATGGTGTTTATGGGGTCCTGTAAGTACGGAGTTTCAGTAAACCTGCAATGTGTGGGAATTCAGTGAGACTCAAAGCACGTTACGGCTAGGACTGAGTACGCAGGAGTGCCAACAACATTGATAGTCCACGTTTTCCTAGAGCCAGAGCTTGCTTCAAACACAGGTAGAAGGCAATAGCATTCTAAGAAACACATGTGACCAAGGAATAACCTGGCCAGGGACAAAGTGACATGATACAAACAAGGGCAACGTCCAGAAAAGGACAGAGAGTGATACATTTTTTAAATTTTTTATTTATTTATTCATGAGAGACAAACAGAGAGAGGCAGAGACATAGGCAGAGGGAGAAGCAGGCTTCCCGTGGGGAGCCTGATGCGGGACTTGATCCCAGGACCCCGGGATCACAACCTGAGCCAAAGGCAGATGCTCAACCACTGAGCCACCCACGTGCCCCAGATGATACATTTTTTAAATGGAATTCTTTTGATAGGGACTAAATAGTCCTAGTAATAAGTAATAAGAACAAGTACTTTCTAATAATTAACTGGAGGTGCTCTGGGAATTTGGTGAATCACATTTATGCATAAAATTGTTGGCATGTGACTTCATGAAGTTAGTCTAAGTGACAGTACTATTAAAAATAATAGTAGTAAAATTTTTTTTAGTAGTAAAAATTTTAAATATGTCCAGTTACTCGAGAAGGTTTTTAAAAAAGATTTTATTTATTTATTTGAAAAAGGGAGAGTGAGCGAGCAAGCGAGAGAGAGCACAAGTGGGGAGGAGCAAAGGGAGAGGGAAAAGCAGACTCCCTGCCGGGTCCCTGGACTCCAGGATCATGACCTGAGCCGAAGGCAGATGCTTAACTGACTGAGCCACCCTGTGCCCCTGGAGAAGGTTTTAACAGATTGTTTGGGCTCAGTAATGATAGGGCTAGGGAACTCCTTGGGGACACAGAAGAAAGTCTCTTGCAGAACCATGGGAGGGATGAAGGACCTGGAGGGAGGAGATAGCAGAAGCTCTCTGGTTGTTTACTTCTTCCAGAAGCCTCCAAACTCCACAAGAAAACAGGGTACAGGGCCAGAGCTGACCCTTGGAAAATCCCTGAGGACCAGGGATTCTGAGTTGGTGGCACTGTGTTAGCAGGTTCTCATTCTTTTAGCAATCCAGCCCAGAGTTTCTCAAAACCTAGTTTAGAAGATAGAATTAAGTAGAAAAAACTCATTTTAAAAAACATAGATAAAAAAATACTTCTTCCAGAGGTCTTCCAAGGGGGCCCACTTGGATTACAAGCCAAGTCACTTTTGAGCATTTCCTGCAGCCCCTGAAATCCAGAAGCCCACTGCTTCCCAAAATATAAAGGGCAAAAGTTCTGGGAGGTAGGAGAAAGAAGAGTAAAAGCACTGAAGAGCCATTTTTACTTGCTCATAAAGAATCTGAAGGAAATGAAAGCTTCTCTAAGTGGTACCAGAATGATTTGATCTTGCTCCATCTTTGTCTCAGCTGTCCAGGCAACATCTTTTATTTGGAATCTAATTATCCATCACTTTCTCATTTTTTTCTCCTCCCAATCAATTAATAACAAACACTTATTGAAACATTCCTATATGCAAGGTAGTGTATAAGATCCTCTGACAAAGGCAAAATTGAATAAAATATTCTGTTTGGGAAAGTAGTGTTTACTGTGACTCCTGAGTTGTTCTTAATCCACTAAAGTCCAAATGCACTGGGAGAAATGATGTCCAATTAATGATCCTCTTCTCTGTAACCTTTTAATGGGATGCCAAAACCTTACATAGGCAAGAGTGGACCTTTCTTTTATTTTCTTTTCTTTTTTTTAAGATTTTACTTATTTATTCATGAGACACCCAGAGAGAGAGAGAGAGAGAGGCAGAGACACAGGCAGAGGGAGAAGCAGGCTCCTTTTAGGAAGCCCGATGCGGGACTCAATCCTTAGACCCTGTGATCATGCCTGAGCCGAAGGCAGACGTCCAACCGCTGAGCCACCCAGGCATCCCAAGAGTGGACCTTTCTGAACACATTTCTGTGCAAAATTGTTATTCCTCTGATCTTGTCTATATCATATCACATCACAAAGGATTAACTACAAATGTATCCATGACACCAACCTTCTTGATTTTACCCAAAAAGATAGATAGTACATTGTAATTACTAAGGTCTCTCTTTGGTGGTTAATCAGAGAACTTGGAACCTGCCTTCCACAAAGCATAGAGGGAAGGGATACTTGCAGACCATCGCAGAATGTTTCCCCTCGTGATGCAAGAATGGATTCCACATTTCCCGAACTATTTTAATGGACTCCAACTCTTCCAAATGGTTTAGTACCTATGTGATAACACAAAAGAGTTTCAATATTGCTTTAATAATAAATGCTTCAAAGGAAATCTTGTAACATGAATATCACAAGAAAAAAGTCCATAGCCCCTTTCCTGAACCTGAGGTGAAATGAGCCCACCATGAGCACAGTGGCTCTGACTCATGCCCTGAGCCTGTTCTGCTTCAGCAGGCTCTCAAGATCCAACAAGTCATCTGGTGACTCAGAACAGAAAACAAAATGCTCTGTCCAACTCGTGTTTCTGAAGCATTTACTGGGTGTAGCCCTTTACTATCCAACTGAATCCTTTTTTGCAAGACATGCAACAAAGAATTCAATGAACAAAGCAAAACAAGTCTGTAGCATTCCAGAAGGATTCCCTAATCTAAATATAAAATATGCAAGTTACAACTAATCTGGCAGATTTCACAGGAACACAGGGAGGATTGTGATAGATCAGGACAATGAAATGCTGGCAAATTGAACTGAATCTGGTGCAGTTTCATTGATTATTTACACTTGATGACATCAGGACATAAAAACATGTTAAAATTGCAATGGTTTGGATTAATGGGATTGGCTTAATGGACAATCTGCTTAAATAAACGTCATGCACTATTAAGGTTATTACTGAAATCATAGCCTATGGGCTATATTGTGGCTTCTCAAAAAATAGGAACTCAATGCATTTTTATAATTATGCCCCTAACTTTTAGTCACTTACCCACTATTAGATATGAGTATGATCACACAGGTAAACACAGATGAGAGTTCTGAAAATTTAGGGATATGGGGAATTGTGACTCAAGAGACAATGGCTACACATTTTAATTTCTACAGGACTTATTTTTTTTCCAGTTTTATTGACACACAGTTCTGTCTATTTAAGGTAAACCACATAAAGGCTTAACATATATACAGTGAGAATGACTTAGGTTTTGTTTGTTTGCTTTGAATTTCTATAGCACTTAATTTCTTAGCTTTGAAAGTTTTTATATTTAAAGTAAATACTTCTTGAATGGCAAGTATTAATTTGAGAGTAAGAGAGGCTGCAAGAAAATAAAGACCACAAACAGTTCACTTCTTTTGTTGTTTCAAATACTTAATGGGTATCATATACTGAGGTTTGCTAACTGCAGTTTTGAAACAATTCCACATCCTCTTCATTTTATTTTTTGAAAATTAAAAGCTATAGGAAAGTTGAAAGAAGAGTACAGTGAACACATATTCTTTATCCGATTTCACCACTTTTTAATATTTTGTCACATTTGCTTTATCTATGTATATATATCTATGCACATATATACAAATATATATATCTGGAATGTTCTGATTTGTTTTATTGATTAAATTCTTTGTTCTTGGGATCCCTGGGTGGCGCAGCGGTTTGGCGCCTGCCTTTGGCCCGGGGCGCAATCCTGGGGACCCGGGATCAAATCCCACGTCGGGCTCCCGGTGCATGGAGCCTGCTTCTCCCTCTGCCTGTGTCTCTGCCTCTCTCTCTCCCTGTGTGACTATCATAAATAAATTAAAAAATAAAAAAAAATTCTTTGTTTAACTAAAAAAAAAAAAAAATTCTTTTTTTTTTTTTTTTTTGCTAAAGAAAGAATCCGGCTGGCTATTCGTACATATCTACACACATACACATATAGAGGGAGAAAGAGGGAGAATTATCTAAGAACAAAGGACATCTTTCACATAATCAGTCACAATGGAATAGTAACATTTAAGAACATTCACATTAATTGTATAATATCATTTAGTATACAGTCTATATTTGAATTTCCTCAGTTGTTCCAAAAAATATCTTATAGCTGGGGTTTTGTTTTCTTTCCTAATCCGGGTTCCAACCAAGGTTTGTACATTCCATTTGGTCTTTCTTTAGTTCTTACTATAAAACAATTTCCCTACATTAAAAAAGTATTCTGTAATAATGACTTTTCCCCCAAGAACCTTGACTGATATCCCACTTTCTAGATTTCTCTACTTATTTCTTCATTATTGGATTTAGTTAATCAGATTTGGCAAATATGCTTATGTTGCTGTCAAAGCAATATTTAAAGTCAAATTTTGAATTTTCTTTGCTTGATATTATGGCATCTCCCAAATTCTGGTGCATCAAGACTTTAAACCAGTTTGATTTGAAAAAATTCTTTTGTGTAATAAATAGCTTGGTCCTACTAGCAAATACATGTTTCTTTAGCATGTTTTTTGTGTGTGTGAGGACATGGGATGTGTTTTGTAGACTTTTATTTTAAACCTTCCTAACACCAAGCAAATTCTCAATATATATAGTTTGCCACTCTGCCTCATTTAGTGACCACTTATGGCCATGTTTGTACAGCTTATCATCTGTACCTCAGTGAATCTACAAAGTTGTTGAGAGGGACATAATCAAGATAAATAACAAGTGAAGAACTATAAGTAAATGTACATGTTAGCTTATGACATTCTGAATGTTTTTCTTGATTATTAAAATTGCCATGTACGTGCATTTGAATTATCAATCTTTGCAATTAAACATATTAATTAAACACAATTCCCTATGATTTCTCCCTGATTTTCTCGAGTTATCAGTGGAGCAGGTCCAGGTCAGCAACTGGGGAGATTAAATCTTCTAATAATTAATGAATTAGTCTAACCATCAACAGAACTGGAATCTTCACCTTCACTGATACTGTCATTACCAACCTCATGTCACACTCACTGAATTACCATAAGGAGTGGTCTTCGTCTAGATCATCAGGGTCTGATGGGAATCTTAAATGCAACTGAGGTTGCGATCTCACCATTTGCAACTTAACATTGGCTATTCACTTAAAGAACCAGAAATAATCCTAGGATCAGGAGACCGAAAAGAAATCTCAAGAGGGTATCATGGATATTATCAGGTGGGCCCAAACTCTCCTTTCTGGCAGCTGCAAATCTACCCTATTTGTAATAACCCTTTACATAGGGATCTACCATGGCCATTTGGGTCAAGTACTTATCCCCGTGGTCAGGATATTTCATATTTATTTATTCATTAAAGATTTTATTTACTTATTCAAAGAGACACACAGAGAGAGGCAGAGACAGGCAGAGGGAGAAGCAGCCCAATTCCGGACTTGATCCAAGGAGTCCAGGATCAGGATCACTCAACTGCTGAGTCACCCAGGTGCCCAGAATGTTTCACATTTAATTTAAAGTGTTCTCTGTGGGGTAGCTGAGACACAATAGCTGTCCTTCAGTTGAAAGCTCTTTTCCAGTCTGGGTTCCAGTTTGTGCTGTAGGCAGAAGCACACTCTGTTGCTTTTCCTCACGGGTCTTGTTTCCTAAACCTTTAATCATTTTTATGGCTCTCCTTTAAACTCTCTCCAAGTTTTCTGTCTCCCTTCAGATACAAAGCTCAGAATTAAATATAGTCTTTGAAAGGATATGATTAGTACCAAATTTAGAAGACAATTGCTACATGGTCCTTATATTTTGTGCTCTAAGATTTGTTAATAGTTTTCAAAACTGATCAGACATCCAACAACAGCAACAGCAAGAGCAAAAGCTTCCAAGGAGAAATCTTGAATATTATATTGTCATGTTTTAGAACTCTCTTTTACCATGGCCCACTTCAGTGGGACAAAAGGCCTTTCCTTCCTGAGAAAAGCTCCTTCAAATCGCAGGAACAGATCTTAGGAAGAAGTGTAAGGAAAACTCATATTTGAGCCATAATGCGTCATGTCCTAAGATCTGCAAAATTACAGGCCGAAAGAGCTGATGCAAATTCATGTTACCACTCACTCTAGAGTTAACCAAACCACCCACAACAGCAGCACAATACTCATTCTAAAGAAGCCACATTGAAGCATTTTACGATTAAAAGGAAGATGATCAGGGGTGCCTGGATGGCTCAGTTGGTTAAACATCTGTCTTCAGCTCAGGTCATGGTCTGGTCCTGGGATCGAGCTCCATGTGGGACTCCCTGCTTAGTGGAGAGTCTACCACTCTCCCCTCCCGCCCTGCCTGTCTCCTCAGCTCATGTGCCCATTCTCTCTCTCTCTCTCTCTCTCTCTCTCTCTCTCCCTCCCTCTCAGCGTCTCTCAAATAAATAAAACCTTTCAAAAAAGGAAGATGATTAAAAATTAAAAATCATAAGGAAGTAAAAACCCTGTTGATCATAGCCTGATGAAAAAGTAATTTCCTGGAAAACTGTGGAAATCCCAAGCATCTGTGAGTGTATGTTTACAGCAGGAGCTTTTGCATCATTGTGTCACACTTCACAGAAGGCAAAATTCCTGGTGGACAACTCAGGACTTTGCTCAGTAAACTAACAATATGTCAATTTTTCTCTCTAGTAATATTAGACAAGCTGTCATTTATTGAATGCTTACTGTGTGCTAGGCAGTCTACTGAGCCCTCTGTACACATCTCTTTTGAATCATATCAACTTTGTGAGGGACATATTATTATTATACTCTATTTATAGATGAGTTGATTGAGGCTCCAAGGCACATGGTTAGTAAATGTCATAGTGGGGATTCCAACCCAAGTATTTCGGATCCAGTATAACTACTATGTTATACTGCCTTATGAATTTTAAATATCAGCACTCTAATAGTTGACTAAAAGTAGAACTCATTCAAAAAAGGATAGCACTTATTTTCCTTTTTATTTTTTTTTTATTTTTTTTTTTGTGTGTTTTTGTATTTTCCTTTTTAAATGTTCTCTGGGGGGAATCTGGATGGCTCAGTCAGTTAAGCATTGGATTCTTGGTTTCGGTTCATGTCGTTATCTCATGGTCATGCGATCAGGGCCCATGTCAGGCTTTGTGGTAAGTGGGGAGTCTGCTTGAGATTCTCTCCCTCTCCCACTGCTCCTCCTCCCACACTCTCTACTCTCTTTGTCTCTCTAAAAAATAAATAAATCTTAAAAAAAAAAAAGATAAAATGAAATTCTCTGAAGTTGTACAATGTCCATGTGTAAAGTCAGAAGAAAAGACCACCATTTTTAGATGGGTTCCTGGCCCCAGGAGAACCCTTAAAACCACTGCTCTACAGCAGTTAGAATGATATAGAATGCTCTATAATGACACGGGAAAGATATAAACTGACCACATGCCTCCTCTCCTTCTTTCTCAGCTTGCATTTGGTTGCCTTTCCTACGGTCAACTCTGGCTGTAGGAGAAAGTTCTCCCTGGTGGCCTGGGGCTGAAGTGATATTTGCCTTACAATAGCCCATACACAGACCTCCAAGCCTTTCTCCCGGCTGAGTAGAGCCACAAGCAGAGTGACCTAACTTTTCAAATGACTTCAAGAAAACCAAAACCAAGTCCTTCCTCCCCACCCCTGAAAACTGGAACTCTTAACTGAGCAAGAATAAAATAAATTCTTCAAGCTACTATATTTGGGTTCTACCTTTTGAGGCAATTTGGCATGCTCCAACTCACATGCATATATGCATTGTTAAGATGTCAATATACATCTGATTCATGATGACTTGAAAATAGCAAGTTGTTAAACAAGGTTTAGAAGAGGATCCATTTTGGTTTGCCAAAGTAATCAAATCTGGAGGAATGGACACCAAAATATTCACCATGCCTGGCTTTGAGAAGAACTACAGGAAGGGTTTTCAGTTTCTACAGAATATAAATTTATAATGTTTAATGCTGAAAAATAATAGGTATGTTTTATTTGTAACAAGAAAATAAGCTCTATTGAAAAGTGTTGCCCTCGACCTCACTTTATAGGGGAGGGCAGATGTCCCTTTTTAGCAACACTTTGTAAGAAACCTACAACAGATACTTAAATTTCTCCTCAGAACACAGATTAAAAACTTTTAAAGAAGACAGGTAAATCTTATTTTATACAATCAATATAGTCTTAAAATATTATCTGTAAAACATATTTCTATTTATCAACCTTTATTTCCTCAGTGTCATTCAAAATGAAATTCTAGCGATGTTTGCCAGGAATAAAAACATAACTCAGGAGAAGAGCAAGCTCCCCTATTAATGTGTCAGCTTTTGAAAGCATGTGCTTTAAGAAAAATGATATTTGTTAATTAAAATATTAACATTCATGTAAGCTAAGCACACATGCAAATAGTCTTCTACATTTAGAAAAATATTCAAGACTTAAAATGCAAATCACCATTGATAACTCCTTTGAACTTAACAAAATGAAGTTCTGTTAAGATTCTCCCATCAGGGTCATATAGCTAATAACATATATTGGATTGCCCGAGCTGTACATTATGAAGAATTAGCAGTACATCTGACTTCTAAAAATGATTTTTCTACTGTTATTTAAAAAAAGAAAATGAAGACACAAAAACACACAGTAGGCAAGGCACCAAATTAATCAGTAAAAAGTAACATTACTTGAATGTCATTATACATGTTTAATGATTTCCTTGAATTTTAATGCTGTAAGTCAGATTTTTCAGTGTACGCATGAAGGATTTTCCCCCAAAAGAAAGGACAAAATATATTTGATAGAGTAGGCAGTTAGCTAGATATGAGCAGGGAACAAGGGCTTTCTGACTGATAAAAGGGTGGAGGCCAAGTTCCAAACAGTTGAGGGTTGTGGGGGAGGGGTCTGTCTTTCTTTCTTGGGAGGACCAATGGTTGGTGGGGCTTTGGGGCCATGCAAGGTGGTATAAAATTATAAACATGAGAAAATAGTTTTTAAGAATTGTTTCTGGGATTTATGCAGTGGATGGCCTTTAATGTTTTAGAACTTAGGCAAGATTAAAAGACTAGAATTCATTTTAAAAAGTGATGTTTTTTTATATTCCCCAAATGAACGAGACCATATAATGTTTATCCTTCTCCAACTGACTTACTTCACTCAGCATAATACCCTCCAGTTCCATCCACATCAAAGCAAATGGTGGGTATTTGTCTTTTCTAATGGCTGAGGAATATTCCATTGCATACATAGACCACATCTTCTTTATCCATTCATCCTTCGATGAACACCGAGGCTCCTTCCACAGAAGCGAATAAAGGGGAAAGGAGAGAAAATCAGTGGGAAATATCAGTGAGGGAGATAGAACATGAGAGACACCTAACTCTGAGAAAGAAACAAGGGGTGGTAGAAAGGGAGGTGAGTGGGGGGTTGGGGTGACTGGGTGACGGCACTGAGGGGGGCACTTGACGGGATGAATACTGGGTGTTATACTATATGTTGGCAAATTGAACTCCAATAGAAAGAAAGAAAGAAAGAAAGAAAGAAAGAAAGAAAGAAAGAAAGAGAAAAAGGTGATGTTGGCTGTTTGAAAGATGCTTCTTTGAAAGTCTCTGGGGACTGAAAGGATTATCTCCTACCCATAAGGAGGCCCATGGTGGGGGTGCTTCACTCTGATCTCCTACAGGAGTAACCTCTAGGTGAAGAAATGAGGCCAACGAGATGTGTCTACCCAACACCCACGCCTCCTTCTAGATCATGCACCGAAGTACCCAGGACCCCAGATTCTCCTGCCCAAGTGGCCTTAGGTTGATTTACAGGGTTTTTCCCTGATTCATTTTTGAGTCTTGATTCCCAAGAGCAGATTCTGTGGCTAGGTGCCCACCCAGGACACAGATGCAGGGCACAGAGCTCCAATGGACTAGGAAGAGCCCAGTACAGGGCATTTCACTGTGTGGCAAGAGGAGGACAAGCTTGGGGGCCTCATGCAATCAGCTTCTGGCTTGTAATTCCAAGGAGTCAGAGAATGCCAAATTGAAATCTGGCCTTCCAGATCATCATAAAGGCACACTCCTCTAGGTAGAAAGATTGAGCATAATGTATTTAACACATGTTAACTTGGTGTATGTTTAAATACTTTGTCATATGGTATGTGAACCTCTGTTTGTACTCATGCCCTGAGCTCACAAGTAACAGGGGCAGCCTCAGGTTTGACTGCAGGGAGCCCTGCGTTCTCCAAGGTTCATCAGGATTACACCTATAACAAAAGCACACAAGTTAGAGTGTGACTTTTCTGATGTGCTTCATCTGCATAAAAATCTGGAGTTAGATGGATAGATCTGGCTCAAACTCTACCACCACACCCCTTACCTGCTTGACTGTGGGCAAGCTTCTGACCCTCTCTGAGCTTCATCTGGAAACTGATTGATGACGAGCATTTGGCATCTTATCTGGTACATAATAGGTGCTCAGTGGCAGTGATGGGGGCAAGTGGCTTGTAAGTCAACAACTTTTGTCTTTGAGTCATTTTCCCATTACTGTGCACATTTTGGGCCAAGACTTTAGAATACCTGAACTGAAAGATTAGAGGAGGACTTTTAGAAGAATCTTTGGAATCAAAATTGTCCTGAGTTCTGATCCCTTTTTATCTCCTACCAGGTGTGTAGGAGTGTGAGTCACAGAACCTCTTTGACACTTAGTGTCCTCAATTAGAAGACAGTAATAATAATAGTAACTAATTCATTGCACATTGCACCATTATAAGGATTAAATGAGAAAC
This sequence comes from Canis aureus, assembly GCF_053574225.1. Lineage (NCBI taxonomy): Eukaryota > Metazoa > Chordata > Mammalia > Carnivora > Canidae > Canis > Canis aureus. The sequence goes on along the minus strand of NC_135615.1, from coordinate 9,198,857 downwards.
ATATGCAAAAATGTTTGCCATACAGGAAGGGGGTTATCTTTAAGTGTCATACTTCAAACTTGTATTGAATTTTACTCAGTATGTTATTCTACTGAATTTCATTTGATAGACAATTTCTCCAATTTACTGGGATATTTTGAACATCTATGGGGTCTGCCAAATGAAAACCAAATCTGCATGTAATTATTTGGTACATCTGGGACACTTACTTTTTCTAAATTCTTTTTTATTGTTGTGTGACTGGTTTTGTCTTTTATTGGAGAGTTATATTAGCTTCCGCTTTGATTCCATTTATACTGCTGACAGATGCTTATCTTTCATCCTTGGACCTTCAAATGTAAGATAGTTATCGCCCGAACAAAACCATAAAATACCATGTCATTTCTGGATCTTCTTAAAAGCCAAAGAAAATAGTGATCGTACTTGAAGTCAAAGTAAAATGTGATGGAAGATCTGAGAAAGAGAAATGTACATGCTGACTAAAGTGTCTGGAACAAAGAGTAGTGACCTTGAGTTTCCTCAGAGGGACAAACAGTCACAGGGAGCTTGGCTGTGCCCAGAGGAATTGGGTAGCACATCTGCAGAGTCCAAAAATCAGAGCTACTTCGATACTGACTGACATGACATTTTGGATTATGATTAGTACAGTGTGGAGAGATAAAGCGCCAGGGACTCAGATTCACTTTTCCTTTTCTCCTTCCTCTTCCAAGGGGGATTATTTAATAGCCTGTTTACACATAGAGCACTTGGTTACTCCAATAATAGCCCACAGGCCTGAATCATCCTGCGTCACTGTGGTGTCATACAGAGTCCTCAGCTGTTTCCACGACTTGTGTGGTTGGCTTTCCACACTATCTGAAAACCGCGAAGAATTTGCAGGGTAATCAGTGATTTTAATTTTAACTATGCATGACGTGAGGGATCTTCTATCTCCATTGACCTGTCTTTAAAATACGTAGTGTGTAACGATGAAAGAAATTCAGGAGAAAACTTCAGCGTGAACACTTGTACAATAATATATGTAGGTACATACAAATGTGTTTTAAATTTATTCATATAAACATATCTTACCACTCTTATTATTACACATGATCAATTTGTGACATAATTGGGACACATATCTGTATAGATTAACACTGTCACTTGATGGACTGCTAGGGTGTTGATCACGTTCAATTTCTTGATCTGGGAGCTACTTACATGATTGTATTCAGTTTGTGAAAAACGAGTAAGCCAAAGATTGATGATATGTGCACTTTTCTATATTAACTTTCAATAAACTAGTTGAAACATTTACTGTTTAATGTCACTTTTTTGAGGAAAAATTGAGCAATCACAGTAACATACCATATATACATGACAATACGTATTTGAGCCGTTTCAAAGATCAAATAACATTTGAAAATTTTACAAAGTTTCATAGACCTAAATATCTCATTTTTAAACAGATTTTATGCATTTATTTGACATAGAGAGACACAGAGCACAAGCAGGGGGAGTGGGGGAGGTAGAAGCAGTACTTATCCCAGGATCCTGGGATCATGACCTGAGTTGAAGGCAGATGCTTAACCAACTGAGGGACCCAGGTTCCCCTAAATCTCTCATTTAAATGGGACTCTATTTTATCTTTTTAAAATTTCTCCCCCAAACTAAAAATAACATTTCTCATCCCACAATCATAGAGGTATAACAAATTGAATTTTAAAATAACTCCTCTCTTTGATCTTATGTCTCTGTGTTGTAAAAGTCTTAAAAACTAAATTGGTATAAACTTTCTGAAGGCAATATCTATAAAAATAAAAAATGTTCATGATTTTGATCAAACAACTCTGCTATAAAATTTATCCTATGGAGCACCTGAGTGGCTCAGTCAGTTAAAAGTCTGACTCTTGATTTCAGCTCAGGTCATGATCTGAGGATGGTGAGATCAACCAGCCCTGAGTCAGGCTCTGCATTCAGTGGGGAGTCTGCTTGAGATTCTCTCTCCCTCTGTCCCTGCACACTCCCCACTCCTGTGGGCATGCATGCTCTCTCTCTTTAAAGAAAAGAAATAAAAGAATTATCCCAGAAATACACTGAGAAGTCTAAAGCATTTTTGATAGTCATTTATACACTCGACTTTCAGTTGATGTGTTTTTATTGAAATCTACTCTGTAGTAGGTGCAGGGCTAGGTTTGCTGATATATTAGTAAACAAGACGGTTGTAGTCCAACATTAATGGGGGACTCTCACATAGTTTCTATGCCAGAAGAGAGCATAGATGTGAAACAAGTCACACAATTCATGATTTCATTACACATTTAATTTAAAAGAAAAAAAAAACAATGACAATTATTCAAATTATTTAAATAAATATTATTTAATGCCAAATAAAAGAGAAGTGTGGGTCACTGTGAGAAGTACATGTAATTAAAGGATGTGGACCAGCCTGGAGACGTGAAATAGAAAAAAATTGGAAAAAATATAAAGTTCATGATAGGTTAACCCATTACAGCAAATCTATAAATAGAATAACAAATAACTGTCATAAAGAATTAGGCAGCTGAAAAGCATGTACTTATGTCCAAGATAAATTATCATTATTATTTATAATTTGAAAAAACAGTTGCAAAATAGTCTGTGCTGCCATATTATCCTAGTTTTGTAAATGAAAAGAATTATAATAGGTAGTTACAGATATAAAATGCATAATAAAACATAAGATATGAATGTATGTGTACATGTGTGCGTGTGTGCGTGTGTGTGTGTGTGTGTGTGTGGCTGCCTATTCACCATAAGCTCTTCTTCCCTTCTTCCCAGGTATCTGTGTAGACATTTCCCAGCTCTCTTAGCATTTAGGTATGGTCAAGTGACTAAGTTCTCAAAATAGAATATGGCTTAGGGTACTGTGTAGGTCTATGCTCTTGGAGGGTGGGCCTACTTGCACTTTCTCTTCTTCTTTCCCACCAACTGGAACCTGGATTTGGTGGGGACCTATCTCATACCACTCAGACAATGATGACATTGCGGGGATGGCAGAGCAATGAATAGGAACTCAGGTCCTTGAATGACCATGTGGAACAGAATTTCCCTAACAGCATGGAATTCTTACCTTAACATTTAAAAAAAAACAAAAATTTTATTTTATTCAGCAGCTGTAAGTTTCCAGAAAAACTGAACAGAAACTACAGAGTTCGCCCATAACCACCCCCCCAGCCTTCTATTTCCCCTATTATTAACATCACGCATTAGTGTGGTATATGTGTTACAGAGGGTCATCATTATTAACTGAAGTTCATAGGATACATCGGGGTTCACTCTTTATATTGCAGATTATATGAATTTTGACAAAGGTATAATGACACACATCTACCATTACAGTATCCTACAGAATAGCTGCCTTTCCCTAAAAATGCCCTGTTCTACTTCTTCATCTCTCTCCCTGTCCCTGGCAACTCCTGGCAACCAGTGATCTTTTTCTGCCTCCCTAGTTTTGCCTTTTCCAAAATGTCATATATTTGCAGTCATGCAGTTTATAGTTTTTTTCTCATGTTGGCATTTTTAGGTGAAAGAAAAAGAAGTCACTTAGTTCCTTTGTAATTAAAGCAGTTTAATCTTTATCCTAATAAAGTTAGTATAGGGCAAGAACAAGTTTGGAGGAACTGTAACCTACATGATTAGAGACTTTGTCGCTGGGTGGAGTTATGGGAGACTAGCATTTTAGGATAGTTATTTCTACTGACAAAGATTACTCTCCTTGACCTCTAATCAGGCACCTTTAAACCTTCTGCTCGGCTAAGCTTGATCTTGGACTTCTCTCTTTGTCTTTTTACACAATCCAGTTTCACCAAGAACTATGCTAAATCATTTTAAAGAAAACGCCTCACACTTGGTATCTTTTTTTTAAAAAAGAGTTTATTTACCTATTTAACAGAGAGAGGGCACAAGCAGGGGGAGCAGGAGAGGGAGAAGCAGGCTCCCAGCTGAGCAGGGAGCCTGATGTGGCACTCAATCCCAGGAACCTGGGATCAACCTGAGCTGAAGGCTGATGCTTAACTGACTGGAGCCACCTAGGTGCCCCTCACCCTTAGCATCTGATCAAATTCCTCATCCACTGCCCTCCCCTCCCCCTATCATCGTAGCTTGCCTTCAGCAGAAATTCTACTGGGCCTGGTAAGAAACCCCTTTACCTCTGAGATTTCCTCTTTTCCATTCACTGACCTCCAGCCTGGTCTTTGCATATAATGCCCCACTTGTCCCTGTTGGAGTAGACTCTCCCCTATTACAAAGCTCCATTGTAGTGGCCCCTCTTTGAAAAAAGTCTGTCTTAACCATCTTCAACAAGTGTCACAAATCATTTTTTCTTTAACATGACAATGTTTGAATCTTTAATGGTTACCTGTAATTTTGCAACTAGATAAATCATATATACAGAAGTAGGGTTTTTAAAAATTTATTTATGTTTAAATATTTTATTTGTTTATTTGAGAGAGAGAGAGAGAGAGAGAGCGTGAGAGTTCGTAGGAGCAGGGAGAAGGGTAGAGTAAGGGTGGAGGAGGCCGGAAGGAGGAACCAGACTCCCCTGCTGAGCAGGAAGCCCGAGGTGGGACTCAATCTCAGGACCCTGGGATTGTGACCTGAGCAATTGTCTTCTTAATCTAAATTCAGAGGAATCAAAAGGAATCACAATATTAATATGAGTTTAATATGTAGTGCTATTATATATTACTACATTAACGGGTGGTATACACCTAGTTGACAGGCTGTGTACACCTGAGGTCAAATCATACAGATATGACTCTGTCCCTGTGTGCAAGAAAAAGAGGTAAATGATATAAAAGAGATAAATGATATAAAGATACAAGGCTGCTTTTAGAGAAACTAAACATTCAGATTAAGAGATTAAAGTAGAAGCTGGAGTGCCTGACAGGTAGACCTTTATTAGCAAATTAGCTTGACAAGATGTAGACCTGGGACATAACCACACAGAGTGATTTTTAGATGGCTAAGCAGAGAGTGATTTTATCTGGAACCCAAGACTGAATAATCCCAGGGGTGAAATCTTGCAGAAAGACCCAGTTCACTTAGGCAATAGATGTTAAGTTATTTTAAGACAGTTCAAGAAATGTAAATCTTTTGCAAATACTTGGTATCTTAAGATTTTCCTACTTTCTCTTAAAGGGTTTATGGCTGCTTGACTGTGCCATTAAGTCCACTCCACAAGGAAAGATGTCTTTTCAGGTGGTTAATAATATTTGCTAATGTTTGTTGCTTGCTTTTGATGGGTCAAGCACAGAACTAAGTTTTATGTGTATCGCCTCGTAACATCCACACAACCTATGAGGTAGATGCTAATATTAAATGCACATCTATCCTCCCAACACCCCATGAGGTGGTTACTATTATAAGACCCATTTCACAAATAAAGAACTTCTCAAGGACATACATGTAGCAAGTAAGAGGGCTGAGCCAGGGTTTGTCTACATTCCAAGCTTGAAATCTTAACCATGTTGCATTATCTATAAAGAAATTGAGGCCTTGCTCTCAAGAAGGAAAACCCCAATCACAGAAGCATAAAGCCAAAGGACCTTAGAGGCCTCTGGACCAAGCTCTTCCCTGTCCAGGTAGGGCAGGTGCATCACACAGCTTCAGTCACATGCTTGGTTGCAGAGCCAGGATGTGGAACCCGGGTTTCCAGACTCAAGGCCAGTCATTCACCATTTGTCTGTATACTCGCAGACATCTGCGTGGTGGTAGTAGAAGGCGCATCTGCCAATAGGAGAATGTGTGCAAACCTTGTGTTGTTGGTAAAAGACACTAAACTTCTCTTCATCAGCATGATCAATTTCTTATCTTCCACCCTGCTGGCACTTTCACTTCACTTGTGAAACTCTGAGCAAGAGGATTCTGTATGTAAAGTTATTACTGAGACATACCCATCATTTTAAGCATCATTTAAAAATTTTCTAAATGTGTAATCTGGACAAAAAATGCTCGATTAAGACGGTGTTGTTTCCATGGCACTCAAGACAGCATTCACGGTGCACAAACATTCTCCTAATATAGTTTTTCAAATAAAAATAGAAATCTGAGAGAGCAGTGACTTTAGGTAGGGTGAGGGGATTGGAAAGATAAAACATACTTTGTTGTGGTTTTTACTGTTTTCAATACCATTATTTTAACTACAGCCAACATGATAGCTGCCATCATATGTCGTCATTCTACTGGTATTTACCTCTGTTTCTTAGGCCTGTGTTTCTGTTAGCTATAGATAGATGATCCTCAAAACTCCTTATTGATCAGTTAGGCAGGGCAGCTACTCAATCACTACATGTGCATGGATTGTCCTGTCAGGGGGACTGACAGACTGGCTGAGATACAAGGACTTTAAAATCACCTGGCCCAGACCCTTCAACACAATCTCTCTCTCTCTCTCTCTCTCTCTCTCATAAACACACACACACACACTCCACTTTTTATGTGAGACAAAGAGATACCATATTACACCATCAACCAATGTGCCTTTTTGGAAGCCCTTCTAAGGATTCCTCATGGTAACGTTCTGGGGAAGATAATAGCAAATTCTGATCATTCCTCAAGGAGCATAGATGTCCCTCACTGTGGTTTGCTGTTGCAATCCTTCATTCATTTACTTTGGGGAGAAAAAAGGAGCAGTGGACATTCAGAGAAGCTCTGCTGGCATTCACAGCTAGACCATGTTATTTTGCTCTTAGACATAAACATAATCTCACAGAATATCAGATTTGGACAAGGTTATTCTGAGACCAGGATAAAATGGGACCAGGCAAGGCCACTTCATCATTTTGGCTAAGCACAGACAAAACCAGGCCACTGTAAGTAAATCCCCCCTCCCCCAATACCAAGCGTCACTTTCTCTTGCTAAATAAGTGTCTGCTGCTTCTGTCCCCAGTCATAGAATTATCACTCCCCAAACTTCCTGACAGCATCCAATGTGGGGCAAACCCCACTCTCGTAGGCCCTCCTCTAAATCACCCAAACAGGTTGTTCTAACTCAGTACTATATCCTGTTGCCGAGACAACAGGATGGAACCGCACAATTCCACACAGTATGTTCTCTCTTCTTGTCCAACCCTAAGTGTGCTCTAGATGATCTTTGGTTGAATAGAACTGACCCGCATAGCATGGACTAAATGTTTCAATTATTTTATGTTTACTTTCTTTCCCTCTCTCCTCAAATAGAAGATAGATTTCCAGAAGACAGAAACCAAGTCTACCCTGTCCCCTATTGTATTCAAAATACCTGGTTTTTATCTGGATTATAGTTCAATGTTTGCTGAATAAATGAATGAACATGGGGGAAATTGGGACTAGCTTCATATTCCTTGGATTTTTCACATCTCTCCTATATGTCAAGGAAGCCAGCAGTTAGGTAATAATCAGCCTGTCACTAGGAACTACTAACATACACTGGAAAATGTACATAAAAGCATTTTGTAAACTCTACTCACTCTTATCCTAACATTAGTCTTAGTGGTAATAAAAATTTTCCTTCAGAGTTTGGATTTCAATTGATGCCTGTGTGTGCTGTGAAGATGTTTGCTTATTTCCCCTGTCTCGAGTCTATTTCTTCATTGGTTTTTCTCTCTGATCACAAAGGCAACAGTTTATTTTGATATCTGGAACTTGGTATTTGGAAACCTTGAAAACTACGGGCAAATGTAAAGAAGAAAATGAAGCCATGTCCTGTTCTTAAAACAGGATCCTTTCCCCCACATTCAAGTTTATGCTACCTCAGGGTTTGCAGATTGAGCCTCAATGTTTAAATATTTAGATATTGGAAGAGCAATGCAAATTATGTTGTATGAAGTGGTTAAGAAAGGAACTTTGAAGGTATTCGTGAGAGGACTCAGAAATGCAATAATCCTGCTTGGCCAAAGAGCCAATCCCCTTTTCTGCCTTTTAGCCCTGTGCACCCCACCTTGAATAATGGCCACAGGAAACAAGGTTTCTCGTTATTACTTAGCTCCAGAGTGCCTGGGTAAAGAGTGATTTGAGTTTGTTGTGAGGATAGAGCAAAAAGGGGTAGAGGGCTCAAGGGGACAGGAATGGAGGTGGAGGGGTGGAGGGGAATAGAGGGGTGCTTCCTATCTCTCCAACTCCAGTCCAGGTCTTGAGCTCTCACCACTTTGCGGATGGATTTACAGTTCAAGACCTCATAGCCATGACCAGTAGACTCAGAAATATATATATAGTTCTACCTCAGGATTTTTACCATCACCACCAGAAACACCTTTTCCATCTTTGGTTATTCCTTTTATTATCTTCTCCAACAGACTGCAATCCTTTGAATGAGTTCATCTGGCCAAATGCATATATTGGGGGAGCACTGGTTACAATTGTGTATCTCCTTTTTTTCTTACAAAATCGAGCACGTATTTACCAGATAAAAATCATCACAAGTTTTAAAACATGAAGATTGCATAGATCAGTGCTGTAGTTCTGATGCTAATAAACAAAACTGTTAATTGATACCAACAAGCAATAATGTAAGTAATATACAGACACTTTATTGCTCCTCATGGCTATTATTGCTCACTAAAATTTAGCAGTCACTCTGTATTTATGCATGAATTAATTATGTGTTAGATTGATAAAATTGGGGTTGTTAAAAAAAAAAAAAAAACCTAGCATGTTGAAACACTCTGGTAACCATCTGCTCCATTTAATAAATCCCCAGAATCTCTCTGATGTCATCAGCAGCCAATCAGAGCTCCTGCTGGGCATGTAGTCACTTCACTAGATAACTGTTTACTTCCTCCCATGTGCCAGGCATGTTCTGAGCACTGACTCGAGAAAGATGAATGAAACAGGCCCTTTCTGAAGAGCTCATAGTGAATTACTGTTGATATATTCTAATAAAAGATAGAGACTTTGGTATTTAAGTAGCTTGGATAACTTTACAGAATTACAATTTTATTCATCTTTTAAGAATACTAAAAGTAGCTCTAAGTCTTCATTATTATATTCCTGGACTCCTGCTGGAAATCACCAGTTACGTCACAAATTTCAGCAAATATCACCAACCTCTCAAGAGATAAGAATCTCTATTCTCAGTTTTATTATGACTTGCCTGTGGCTTAAAAAATGTCTAAAAGGGGTGCCTGGGTGGCTTAGTCGGGGAAGTGTCTGCTTTCAGCTCTGATCATGATCTCAAGGTCTTCAGATCAAGCCCCACGTTGGGCTCCCTGCTCAGTGGGGAGCTTGCTTCTCCCTCTCTCTTTGCTCCTCCGCCCTGCTCATTCTCTCTCTCTTTCAAATGAATAAAAAAACTTTTTTAGAAAAATAGTACCTATCTCTTGCAGAGGCTGTGAGGATGAATTGAGCTAATACATGTAAAATTCTCAAACAGTGCCTCAGACATACTAAGGATGTTAGTCATTATTATGTGGTTTTACCCAAAAGTATTCTGTTACAAATATATTTCCTGAGGTGAAGATAATCAGATAATTTCTCAAGTAGTGGTTTCAGAAGAAAGTAAGCTGCCCTCTAAATTTTTTTAAATTTGTTTGTTTTTTAATAAAGATCACTTAATCTTTATATATTGTTGAGTAAGCAGAGATAATCTGAGAGTGCCTTTTTTCTTAGAGGGTTTTCCAATAATACAGAAATTGCTATGTTTGAACTTTGCTTCCTGAGTCGAGTATTTTTTCCAAGTATGAAAAATGACTGATAGAATTTATTGGTGTACTAAGAACCTTCTGCCTATGTCTTCATTACTGTACTCAGAAGGAATCCATTAAACGAATCAATATATGCTTACAGTTGCCAAGCTGCAAAGAAATCCAATATCGCTAAGGTTGTAGTGAAGGGGCCATAGTTTTAGCAATGCTCTCTGACTCATCTTTGATCATTCTGAGTCATTTGTAACCGCCGAAACTCTTCCCAAAGTTAATCCTGTTCTAAGAAAATGTCCAAGTAAATGATACAGTATGGTATTTTTGAGGCTCTGACCTCACTTCAAGAGCCAGAGCGAGAAGGGAAATTTCTCTCTCAAAAAAAAAAAAAAAAAAAAAAAAAAAAAAGGAAGAAGAAGAAAAGAAAAAACAGTTAAAAACAATCCCTTTGGAAAAAAGAGAAGTCCCTATATTTCACCAACCATTTTGAGATTGTTCATTTCCCCATTCCCGTGATTTTTTTGTTTGCTATGCTTAGCTCTGGAAGAGCGTGAGTGCCTGAAATAGAAAGGAGAGATCGTATTCAGGTTAAAAAAGAAGAAGATTTCACAATCCCAAAATGTTTAACCAGAAGCTATTTTAATGAATGACAAATCCTTACATTAGGGAGATTTATAGAGTGACAGTAAAAGTTTTGCAGTGCCAGCAAACTCAGTGCACTGTAGGTTAGAAAGTCTCGTGGAATGATAAGAAAGGCTTGACTATTCTTGCAGGATTACTCAAATACCCCTCTGGAGATTGCTTCATTTAGACTCTAAATTTTAGAGCTGTAATCCTTGACACCAGAAAGAGGAAGAAGCAACATGCCAACTGAGTGATTTGGTTTTTATGCGAAAAACAGAAAACATTCAACTTAGTTCCCTAGGTACAAGGAACACGTCCTACTTGAGAGAGAGAACCAGCGAAAGGAAGAAGCCACACTTCCAGGAAGGAGATAAGAGGGTGAAAACTGAGAGTTGATAATGTGCCTAGCAATTGATTCTCTTTTAGCAGCTTTATTGAGATATAATTCACATACCATGAAGTACATCTGTTTAAAGTGTACGTTCCATGTTTTTAAATATATTTACAGAGCTGTGCAACCATTGCCATACACTAATTTTAGAACATTTTCACCGTCCTCCAAAGAAGTCTTGCCTTAGCAATCACTCCCCACTTTCCTCATTACTCCCCCACCTCTGAGTCCTAGGCGACCAGTAATCTACTTTCTTCTCTATAGATTTGCCTGTCGTGAACATTTCGTATAAAAGGGATTCCGCACATATGGTCATTTGTGACTGACTTCCTTCACTTAGCTTAATGTTTCTGAAGTTCATCCATGTTATACACATGAACTTCAGTACTTAATGCTTAACATGTATCACTACTTGATTCTTACTTCTTGCTGCTACTCCATTGAGCTGGTATCCTATGTTTGATTTATCTATCCATCAGTTGATTTCGTTTGTTGCCACTTTCAGGCTGTTAGGAATACTGCTACTGTGAACATTCATTTCCAAGTTTCTGTGTGGACATGTGTTTTCAATTCTCTTGCATACATCCCTAGGCCTACTATTGCTGGGTCATATGGTAACTATATTTAACCTTTTGAGGAACTGCCAAATTGTTTTCCAAAGTGGCCTCACCACTATTTATCCTCACCTGTGATGTATGAGGGTTTTAGTTCTCCACATACTTGCTACGATTTGTTATTGTCTTCTTTTCTGTTTTATTGAGGTACAATTCATGTACAGTACCATTCATCTATTCGAAGTGTATGATTCAATGGTTTTTAGCATATTCACAGTTGTCGACCATCAGCACAACCAATTTTAGAACATTTCATCACTCAAAAAGAAACCCTTACCCAGTAGCAATGACTCTCCATTTCCCCCACCCCCACCTCCTCCGTCACCCATCTACTTCCTGTCTCTGTATATTTGTGTTCATTTTCTCTAAAGACAGTCCAGGAAGAAGTTTTATTTTATTGTGGCTTTTGACTTACATTTCTGTGTAGACTAATGGTGTTGAACATCTTTCATTTGCTTATTAACCACTCCTGTATTTCTTTCGAAGAAATGTTTATCAAAACACTCTGCCCTTGTTTAAAATTGGATTGGCTCGTCATTGCTGAGTTGTAAGAATTCTTTATACATCCTGGGTAAGTCTCTTATCACGTATGCGATTTGCAAGTATTTTCTCCCATCCTGTGGTTGTCTTTTCACTCAGTGATTTATTTCTTTAGATCCCATCCTTATTCCTGGAAACTCCACATCTTCATTCTCGTTTGAGTCTACATCTACAGATCTGACTCCCCTCTCCTCCCTTCAACTTGACTGAGCACTTTTACCTGCAGTCTTTTCCCATTTTTTTTTTCATACAGTCTAAAGATCGATTTCCACTTATCTATACCTCTTTCTCCCTAAAAACAAGTAGTTCTGATAAATTTGCCTGCCCTGAAGCTTGGCTTCCATCAGAAAATGTGATCTTAGATTGCAGCATGAAAGCATGTAGTCTAAGAGCAACAACACTCCTTTCTTTGTAATAAGGAATTTATTTAATTTTCTGTTTGGGAAAGGGTCTAGACATTTGGTCCCCTTTTTTTTTCTTCAGGAGCTGTAGGTCTTCTCTCCTCTTCAGACTTTAATTTTGAAGTAAGTCATTATTTGAGTGCTTGTAACATTGTTTTCATCAAGGATATAGAATGATTTTTCCCACTCATGAGTAGAGCTACAACCAGGTATGTATGGTATATATAAATTCATTTAAAAAGGATTCCTAATTAAATATGATATAATTATACTAGCTATTTGTACTTATTTTAAGGTTTAAGATTCATCTGCCCTTTTAGCTCTAAAAGTACATATGAATATTTGTCTGTATCCTGTGACAAGATACATTTGATTACAGGTTGCTTGGATTAAAAAAAAATGCTATATAGCAAAATTAACTAAGGACACCATAATTATGAGATTTAGGAAAGAGGCAAATTAAATATAGATTATATTTTAAAAATATAATTTGGTCTTTTCTGGGCACTTTATTAATCTCAAAAATATTTATTGAAGATTTGTTTAAGGAGAAGGGACATAAAATTTACACAGCAAGGTGCCTACTAGCTTACTACTAAAAATTAATAATTTAAAATACACAGCATTTTAATTTCCTTTGCTCCACAGTCCTCAAAGTTCAATTCAATTGAGTAAATATTCTTACCCCATTTTATAGGCCATGAAACGAAAACATGGGTTGCCGTCTAAAATGTAAGAGGCATATTTAATATTTACACAGAGTAATTAAATATAAATACAGATTTTTGTTTTGTTTTCAGTCTTTTTAGTTACATGTGAATTTCCTCAAAGTGGAAAGGTTTATTGTCATTATGAGACAGGCACATATTTATCTTTAAACACTGGTTTATTCAACAATTATACTATTAATCCAAAGCCTGAATAGAGACACAACAGGGAAAAGGAACTGAGCTATTCCCGATGTTCCTAAAGCTTATGATCTAGGAAATGGGCAAGTAACCACATGGTGTACCAGTGTAATGAGGCCCAGGCTGCTATGAAAATAGAGACAAGGTGAGGCACCTAACCCGGACTTGCAAGGACGTACGTAGCATCATCTAAATTGAGAGTTTATGGATGAAGAAGAGTTACTCAGATGAAATGTTCGAGCAAATGGAACAGTACGTGAAAAAGCTTAGGATTAGAGATATGAGGTCCAGTTAGGGGACTTAATGAGTTTCCTATGACTAGAAGGTAAAGAGGAAACAGAACATGAGTTTTGGGGGCACCTGGATGGCTCAACTGATTAAGTTTCTGCCTTCAGCTCAAGTCGTGATCTCAAGAGTCCTGGAATCAAGCCCCTACATCAGGCTCCCTGCTCAGCATGGAGTCTGCTTCTCCCTCTCCCCTCTTCTTGTGCTCTCTCTCACTATTTTTCAAATAAATAAGTAAATAAAATCTCAAAAACATAAAACAAAAAACATAAGTTTTGAAAGATGAGAACTGAAAAGAACCTGACTACCAAGCCACTAAACTGTGTTAAGAAAAGCAAGGAGGAGACACATAGAATCTTAAGCAGGCGAGGGTAGCAGGATGAAACTTGGAGTTTAGAGATATAATCATCATCATCATTATGATGTTGATAACATGTCAGACACTATGGTAAATGTTTTATATCAAACACATTCTAATACATTTTTCAAGTGCAATTACTATAGCTGACAATAAAGCTACGTACATTATGTTATAATTGTTAGAAAGTGCAAAGGAGAAACATTTTACTTTACTTAACTAGGGCTTTGTTCCATGATTACCAGCTCAAGGGAGACTTTAAGTGATGTGTGGACCCCAGCTTTAGAGAATGTAATATGACAGTGAGAGACTGTTTGTTTATAAACAAACGGGATATTTTTCATTTTGAGAACATAAAATTATTTGGGAAAAGTAGTTCAACTACTGAGTAATTTTGAGTAAGTTTGAACTATGTTTAATTCATTTTCCCCCAGTTCTACTTTGTGTTACCTTAATGACTCTGTGTGTGTGTGTATGTGGGTGTATGTGTGTGTACCTGTAGTAAGGTAAGTTGGGATTTGGTGGGAAGGCCTTGGAAGAATGTTACAAATGCACATCTTGAATTGTGGAAATACACATAAAGTCTTTGAAAAGACAAAAAAACTATCAGCAGAATCGTATCTCTATACTGATAGGTTTCTCAAAGGCGTTTTTGAAATGAAGAGCTTTAGAAATTATCATAAAGTTACTTTGCAAGCCATAGGCTGGACAGCTTCCAGAGTGACATTAAATATATTTAGTAACCATGGGATCCCTGGGTGGCGCAGCGGTTTAGCGCCTGCCTTTGGCCCAGGGCGCGATCCTGGAGACTCGGGATCGAATCCCACGTCGGGCTCCCGGTGCATGGAGCCTGCTTCTCCCTCTGCCTGTGTCTCTGCCTCTCTCTCTCTCTCACTGCGTGCCTACCATTAAAAAAAAAAAAAAAAAAAAAAAAAAAAAATTTAGTAACCAATAGGATACAAGCACCAATTAATCCAAAAGGATTTGAGCCACAGAGCTGGAGGTTCCCTGTTGGTTTCTGGGTGCTGGGATACCTACGAGCGCTAAAGGATGGACCATAGATGCTAGAGCAGCTGGGAGAGCTCAGAAGTCTCATAGGATGTTGGCTGTTTATCAACAAAAATAGAACTATTTTAATATTTTATTACCAACCAGTATGATCATGCCAGTAGGTATTGGTTTAATATTTGCTGTACATATTCTTATTTTTAGCACGAATAAGAAGAGCTATATAAAGATGGCAAGATGGTAGGCATCTATATAAGCTATAGAAAAATGTGCCCAGAGAACACTGCATTTGAAAATAATAAGTAAATTTAACATCCTTCAAATAGACTTCTGTTCCAAAGGAAAATGAGTCAGAACCCCAAAACAGAACATAAACAGAGCCCAAATTCTAAAAAAGTGTAACATTCATCATAATGGAGATAGATTGTGCTCAACATTGAAGGAAACATAGTTTTGGTTCTTCACCAAAAAAGGACATAAAGGGCAGCCCGGGTGGCTCAGCGGTTTAGCGCCGCCTTCCGCCTGGGGCCTGGTCCTGGAGAACCAGGATCGAGTCCCACGTCAGGCTCCCTACATGGAGCCTGCTTCTCCCTCTGCCTGTGTCTCTGTTTCTCTCTCTGTCTCTCATGAATAAATAAATACAATCTTAAAAAAAAAAAAAAGGACATAAATTTCTCCAAATGGACACTCTCATTTTCAAATATTCATTGAGCTCTTAGAATACACAAGAGCGTCGAGAGCAAAAGTCACATTTTCTTGGGGCGCCTGGTTGGCTCAGTCGGTAGAGCTTGCAATTCTTGATCTCGAGGTCCTGAGTTTGAGTCCCATGTTAGGCATAGAGGTTTCTTTAAAAAAAGAAGTAACATTCTCCTTAACAAGGACATTTTCCTTGTTTAGTGTACAGCAGGTGATAGAGCAGAAATTTGAAAGCGAAAATGTCGCAGGTCTGCCACTTGCTGCTGGATGATCTATGACAAGTTCATGCATTGGTTAGGACACTGGTTTAATTGCTTTCATAGAGATTAAGATAACAGTGACTTATATATTATTTTATTTCTCTCTGACTTAAAAGTCCAAGATGGCAGGCAGTCTAGGCTCGTAGGCAGCTTCATGTGCTCACCTGAGAACTTGGGTTTGGCCATGCCATAAGGTTGTGGTCTTATTTGCATCGTGGAAGCCGACTCAGGGCCGCATCTATGTACCCGCCTGCTGGGAATGGGGCAATATAAGTTAGTGGAAGGCACTTTTTCAAAAGGTATGACCTACAAGTCATGTGCATCTATTCTAGTCACATTCTATTGATTATTATTGAATCACGTGGCTATTACCTAGCTGCTGTATGGGAGGCTGAGAACTGTAGTCTCTAGTTGTTCAGCTATGTACCTAGCTGGAACCATGGAGGTTCTAGTATTAGAAGGCAGAAGGAAAAGATGGATATTGGGGAACAATTAGTAGACCCTGGCCCCTTTAATGACTCTGATCCTTAATTTTGCCTTTGAGAAATGCAGAGAATTATATTAAACAATCAGTGTGGGGGTGCCTGGGTGGCTCAGTTGGTTGGGCATCTGCCTTCGACTCAGGTCATGATCCCAGGGTCCTGGGATTGAGCTCTGCCTTTGGCTCCCTGCTCAAATCTTACTTCTACTTCTCCCTCTCCCTCTCCCTCTACCTGCCACTCTGCCTACCTGTGCATGTGTGCTCTCTGTCAAATAGATAAATTCTTAAAAAACAAACAAACAAAAATCAGTGTGTAGAAAACCCCTAGCCTAGTGCCCAACACGTTAAGTGCTCAACAATAATTGGTTCCTCCCTACCCGTCTTCATGCGACGGTGGTAGTGTTCATGGGATTCATCCCTACGGAAGGCCCAGGTAGGTACAATAACAGTAGCAGTGCTGACGTGCCACAAGAGCAGCCATGTGGTGCCAGTCCAATTCCCGTCCTTCATTATGTGCCATATCCGTGAAGATGTGTTCACGAGTTTTACCAAGGCACGAGGCTTATTGGTTTACTACTTTTATTAGTTCACAGGTTTTACTATTAAATAGTTTCTCCCTTGAGTCCCAGGATCCCCTTGTTATTTTAATGAAATGAGTTTAATGACCTAAAGGAAGCATCTCTAGGAAATGCAAATGATCCCTTTGGGGTCTGAGCTCTGAGAAAGTAATGGTACAAATCTTATATTGCCAGGCATTCAGTTCTTTTCTCTCTCACATTCTGCTTTCCTAAATATATCCCAAGGAACTAGGCTCCACTGGGGACCATCCCCCTTTCTCTTCTATCTGGGCCCTAGGTTCCTGAGACCCTTTTTTTTATGGTTCTCTCTCCATTCTTTCCAGAAGTTTCAAAATGACAGTCTTAAGATAGCTTTCATCTCTTATTCTCTTATTACCTGCAGGGGAAGCACTGCTCCTTCCTAATCCTATTTCCCTTATTTCTATCATACGTTGTCTCCAAGGTGGTCCCCAATAATCCTCACTTCAATAGTATTAACTTTCCTGCATCATCTATTTTCACACTGAGTCAGAGCTGACCCATGTGACTCATAGATCAGTGGAAATGACATCAGTGGTGTGTGACATCAAGGCTAGGTCATAAAGGCCATGGAAGCTTTCGCTTTGCTCCTTTTTTGATTCCTTGCCCTGGGGAGGTGTGAGCCACCAGGCCTTGAGGACGTGTTGAAGACTTTTGAGAAAAGCCCATGTGTCAACAGCCAGCAACTATTTGCCATTCATATGAATGAGCCAGCTTGGGAACAGGTCCTCCAGCCCGAGGCAAGTCTTCTTGAACTTGCCTCTACCACCATTTGACTCTGACTTTATGAACTAGTAGGCCAAGCTCTTACTGCATTTATGTTCTATCTACACTGTAAGAGATAATAAATGTGTACTGATGATTTAAACTATTATGTTTTGGGCTCATTTTTTACATAGAAATAGATAACTAACATAACAATCTTTATGTTTTGGGGGATAGTCATGCATTTTTTTCCTCAAATCTTCCACTCTATTTGTTGTGCATTTTCCTGGGTGAATCATTAGGATTCTTTAGTCACGATGAGCAGAGTGCAAAGTAGTTCTCAACTGACAGATGTTACCGATGCAATTGCAATCAACTGTTAATAATATTAACTTTCTTTAGAAATTATTTTTTAATATATAAATTAGAATGAATTCAAAGTTATCCATAGTGTTTTCTTATTTAGTTTATCCCAATTTGTTTCCATAAGTGGGAGGGAAAGGCCCCCTGGCTGCAAGATAAAAGTACTCGTGGCTCATACTTTGCCTCACCTATGAGAGACAGCTTCAGGGCATCAGTAATAGTTATTGGGATAAGGGTGCCTGGCTGGCTCAGTCGGTAGAGTATATGACTCTTGATCTCAAGGTTGTGAGTTCAAGCCCCATGTTGGATATAGAGATTCCTTAAAAAATAAAATGGTTATAGAGATGTACTTGGGTGGCTCAGTCAGTTAAGTGTCCAACTCTTGATTTTGGCTCAAGTCATGATCCCAGGGTTGTGAGATGGAGTCCTGCATTGGGCTCTGAGCTGAGCATGGAGCCTGCTTAAGATTCTCTCCCAGTCCCTCTGCCCCTCACCCACTAAAAAAATAGCTGTAGGGATTAAAAAGCAAAAGCTTACTTCCATGTTTTACTTCCTCATGTTCCCACCACTCCCCACCACCAAATCTCAGTATATACACAGGAGCATAACACTTGTGAAAGTTATATATACGGAGAGAGAGAGATAGAGAGACAGAGACAGAGAGAAAGAGAATCCATTCTCAGAACACATGGATTAAATTTCATATACAAAATAAACTTCCTCCTGTATGGTCTCCATCTTTCCCATCCATAGTGACAATCAAAGCATGGACAGTATATATATATATAAAATCACTAAACTGACTGTGGCATGCCTAGCTCAGGAATCCTGGTAATATAAGCATTAGTTACGTGGTTGAATCAATCACGTGATGATACATATTGATCATTAATGCAGCCAAACCATGATAGTGGTTGGCTATCATGGTAGCTTGGCCATGACAGTTGCATGCACAGATTCTGATTTTACGACAGTTTCCTATCTTTAGGATCTAAAAATCCTTTTTTTCCCTCCGTCATTTTTCTTCCCAACTTTCTCTTTATTCCCAAAAGATCATGATTTCTTTATGTTTTCTTCTAGATGCATCTTTCTGGATGGGCATTCTAATGGAATGATAATTTTGAGACCCCTGAAGTTCAGTGTTTAAACTTAATTGTGAAAATGTGCATATCTTTGCTGTAAAAATCAGCTCTATTCACTTCACAGTGAAGGAAATCTCTGCCCTGATGACCTTTTCCTCTCCAAATCGTAGACACATATGTAGGCTTAGGTTTCAGTCTCCTACCAGCAATCCGTGTGTCACGGCTTGTGTCTACTTCCCCATAGCTAGCCTTAGTATTCTTTGTCCAGAAGACGGTCTTCATTGTCTCATCCCTGACTTCTGTCCTTTAGGACGAAACTAATCTCTTCTTGTAACACTTTGCTGGACTAGATAGACTCTAACTATGGTATCCCACTGTGTTCTTAGTGGTAAAACAGCATTTACTTTAAGTAGCTTTGAATACATTGCATAACGTCAAAGGATTCAGAGACTCCTCTGGCAAGTCAGAGTGGGGCTGGAACCAGCTGACACTGTATCAGGGGCTGCTCCAGGGGAAGCCTCCCTCGCCCTGCCAGTGCTCACATGAGTGCCACACTTGCACAGATGATGCTGGTGACCCTGGCAGGAGATGCTTCCTCTGTGCACCTGCTCACTTCTGTTAGTCTCTTCTGATTTTAAGTCCTGGGCCTGCGTGTGTTTGATGGCTGGAGCCTTGGTCAACATTTCATGGCAGCTGGCAGAATGAATCTCGTCTTCTCGCTGGGGAGGAAGAAGGGCTCTTACCAGATGAAAAGGATATTTCAAAAGATGCTGGGGCAGGGGCAGACGTGATAAATGCCCTCTGTAGTTAGTCACTCTTAAAAACTTAAGTGCTGTGTTCCATTTAATTTGAATAAAAGTATGAGATTTAACTTATTCAGCAACCATGATTTCATCTTATTATTTATTTTTAAACTGATAATTGACACACAATGTTGCAACTGTGATTTTATTTTTTTATTTTTATTTTTATTTTTTCCAGTTTAAGATTTTTTTATTTATTCATGAGAGACAGAGAAAGAGAGAGAGAGAGAGAGAGGCAGAGACACAGGCAGAGAGAGAAGCAGGCTCCATGCAGGGAGCCTGATGTAGGACTTGATCCCGGGTCTCCAGGATCAGGCCCTGGACTGAAGGTGGTGGGAAACCGCTGAGCCACCTGGGCCACCCTGCAACTGTGATTTTAAATAGGATCTACTCTTAACAGAATTGTGACATCAACAATGTTGTTCACCTCTCATTTAGCATAGTTTTCTTCAATCCCAGACTCTGTTTCTTCCTACATGTTTTTCTGTTTCATCTGAGAAACTGACTGTAACCTAATCATCGTATCTTTTTAAAAAAAAATTTTTTTTTAAATTGTGGCTAGGCAGATGAAAGAAGGTACACTCTCGAGGCCTCCAATTCTGTTACATATTTGGCTGTTAATTCTTTGAGCCCAGCCCAGGTATTCTTATTCAGGCATTTGTACTGAAATGTCCTAAGAAAGAATATTTTTGGGGAAGGGTAGGATGTTATATAACTCAGTTACCTCATTTATACTGTAAGCTTTTTAAGGTTGTTTTCATATCATTTCTTGTGGCATAAAGTCACTTAATTTTTTAAAAAATAATCTCTCCCAAATGTGGGGCTTGAATTCACAACCCCAAGATTGTGAAGAGTTGCATGCTATCCTGGCTGAGTCAGCCAGGAGCCCCAAAGTAATTTCATTTTAAGGTTGAAAGGAATAGTAGAGATCATTAAGCCCACATTTTATACATGAAATAATTAAGGGCCAGGAAGATATAAAGATTTGTTCAAAGCCAGTCATTTAGTGTTGAAGTTGTGTAGAATCCAGAGATTGGCAGAGGGAGAAGTAGGCTCCCTGTGGGAAGTGCAATGTGGGACTTGATGACAGGACTCCGGGATCACGACCTGAGCCAAAGGCAGATGCTCAACCACTGAGTCACCCAGGCGTCCCTCTTCTGTCAGTTGTTGATAGGGTGACACCACCTGCTATTTTTTCTGGGACACTTTTGGTTTATCCCTGACAACTGGAATAACTATTAAGAGGAACCCTTTTCACTCTCAAAAGTGTGCTAGAACATAAAGTATAGGTTAATTCACTTACTGAAAAATTATATTGTTCTTCAATGAGTCCATCTGCTCAGCAAATATAGGAGGTTAAAGGGTCAGAACATATTGTATATACAATGATTAATCAGAGTAAAACTGAGGTCGTAATTGTTTTCAAATTCCAAGTCCTGACCATTGGTGGGCTGTGAAATGAATTTGGGGTTATAATCAATATTTAAAAGAAGGAATTGGGGTGGCTGGGTGCCTCAGTTGGTTATGTGTCTGATTTTCACTCAGGTAATGTCTCATGGTCCTGGGATTGAGTCCCTCCCAACTCCTCAGGGTCCTGCTCAGCAGGGAGTCTGCTTGTCTCTCTACCCTTCCCCACACTTGTGCACTCTCTCTCTCTCTCAAATAAATAAATACATAAATAAAATCTTAAAAAAAAAATAAAAGGAGGAAAAGAAGGGAATGCATGTATGTAGTAAAGGTAAGCATTATTTTATGAGACTTGTTTTAGTTACATGTACATACACAGTAGTATATGTGGTCTCAATGTAACATTTTTTTAAAGATTTTATTTATTTATTTGAGAGAGAGAAAGTGAGAGACAGTACGAGCAGAGGGGCGCAGGTGCACAGAGGGAGAGGAAGAAACACTCTCCCTGCTAAGCAGGGAGCCTGATGTGGACTCAATCCCAGGAATCTGGGATCATGACCTGAGCTAAAGGCAGACGCTTAATAGACTGAGCCACCCTGGCACCCATAGTATCTGTTTCTTATTGTAGGTTGTAGCAAAAAAAAAATAAATAAATAAAAAATAAAAATGGGAAAGTCACTGCATAAAGAAATCCAGAACTTTAACAACTTTAAAAATGAAAATGGAAGCTCTTAATAGTTTATATCACTTGGCAGTAAGCTACTAGATGAATTGGCTGTATAAATAACGCAACTAAAATTTACATGTTTTGAGACATGGTAAGGTATAAGTATTAAAGCTTTCACTACAATCATAGAGTCAGAGGAAGCAATAATCACCTTAAAGGGTATGTTCTTTAGTTATTTTCATATTTCAAATATAATTACACAGATAACACAATGTAGATCCACATGCTGCAAATACTATTTGGCACTTACATCTTTATGTAAAGATGTTACAAGATTTCTAAAACACTGAAGGATAACTGATTTGTTAAAATGCTATCAGAGAAAAGTGCTGTAGGAGTATATTTTTTATATGAACAATATTTTGACATATCAAGTAAAAGTATAGATGACAGCATAGTATCTATGGTATGATCTCATTTTTGTAAAAACTTGTGTCTGTACCCATGTGTATGTTTCAAATGTTATCAACTTTGGCACACTTTGGACCAGGTAATTATTTGCTATGCGGGCTGTCCTATACACTATAGAATATTTAACAAGATCCTTGGTCTCTATTCATGAGATGACAGTAGGAGATTCCACCCATGCAACTGTGATAACTAAAAGATGTCTCTAGACATCACCAGATCACCTGGATTGACAACCACTGATATAAATAAAATTGACCAAGGAGCTGTCTTTTCAGCAGATGATTTTTTAGGAAAATTTTCTCTCTTTTGTATTTTCATAATTAAAAAATCCCATAAAACTGTATTTACATTAAAAAAATGTATCAGCTTCACAGCAGTTGTTTTTATAATTTTGATGATTAATATCCTTTTTTAATAAAGACTTTATTCATTTATTCATGAGAAACAGAGAGGCAGAGACACAGGCAGGAGAAGCAGATTCCCTGCAGAGAGCCCAATGTGGGATTTGATCCCAGGACCCCAGGATCATGACCTGAGCCAAAGGCAGATGCTCAACCACTGAGCCACCCAGGTGCCCCAATGATTGAGATTCTTAAGAAAGATGTTCCCAGAAAATTGAAGAGTCTCAAGTATATAATCACAGGAGCCAAGAGAGTATGATTTTTTCATTCATTCAAAAACATCTATTTATTAACATTTATGTGTAAGTTTATATATGATAGAGTCTTTAGAAATACAGTACATGCTATTTGCTCTGTGCTAACAGAAAATTGAAGTGAGGGGAAAAATAGATACACTAAATATATTTCGTAATGAAATAATTTCCAAAATAAATCAGATTGCCTGGCATTCAAAACCTCCTCAAGTTGATAAACCTTCTCATGAACTACCTTCTAAAATGTTTAGAAGAAATTGTCCTAGG
The DNA here is from genome assembly GCF_053574225.1 of Canis aureus. NCBI lineage: Eukaryota > Metazoa > Chordata > Mammalia > Carnivora > Canidae > Canis > Canis aureus. The sequence continues at coordinate 9,175,640 of NC_135615.1, read as the reverse complement.
AGCTCTCATTTAAAGGTGCAGATATGCGTACAAAGGTGCTCTCTGCGACATTGCTTGACTAGTGACAAAATTAAAACAATCTGAATGTCATTAAAAATATATTATCGCACATCCAAAGTTTGGAAATTTTTTGGTAGGTATTAAAGGAACAAGGAAAAATGTTCAGTATATACTAGTTAAGAACAAAAGCATATTGCAGAGAAATATGCATACCATAGTCCTACTACAAGAAATGTTACAGAGAGGTAGTATGCAAAATATACACTCTATATGCTTATAAAAGTTCTAGACATATATGTAACCAATTGTTAACACTGCTCATCTCTGTAGCTTGAGATAAGGGAGATGGAATGGAAGGAAACTGCACTTTTATGTTTACATATTTGCATTGCCTTAGTCTTTTATAACACATTTTCTTAAAAAAAAAGCACTTTTGAAGTTGCTTAATGTCTATCCTCCACATTTTCTTTTTCTTAAGTCCTGGTAAAATAGTTCCATAACGGCTGGGCATTTTCGCAATTGACCTCTTAGTCAATAAGGGTGTGTCTCCCAGCCTGGCCTTCTACTTCTGTAGGAGGGAGGGGTGTGAAGGTGCCTCCTCAGTCCCCATTGGTCTTTAGGAGGGGTGAGCCATATTGCTATCATGTTCACTTATTTACAGATATTTAACTATGTAAACATTGAAGATTGTGGATAAAGTGTGGGCATACAACCAGGTGACGACTGAGTAATGTTAGAGCCACCCTTGGCAGCAGATTACAGCACTTACTGCATTGTTATTGTGTGTGTGTGTGTGTGTGTGTGTGTGTGTGTGTATAATGCCTTGTTTTTGCTACTTTATGTTAAACCCTTTATAGACAGGGGCTGTCTTAATCTGTCTGGGCTTTTATAACAGAATACCATGGAGTAGCAGTGTAGCTTGTGAACAATAGAGATGTATTTCTCATGGGTGAGGTTATAAAAGGGGAGGGCAGGTTTAAAAAGGGGTGGAGTAAAAAAAAAAAAGATTATTTCTCACAGTTCTGGAGACTGGAAGGTCAGGATGCCAGCTCGGTCAGATCTGGTGAGAGCCCCCTTCCGGGTCACAGACATCTCATTGTGTCCTCACATAGTGGGAGGGGCCAGGGACCTCTGGACCCTCTTTTGTAAGGCACTAATCCCATTCATGAGAGCTCCACATTTGTGATTTAAACTGTTCCCCAAGTCCACACCTCCTAAAACCATCATCTTTGCAGGTTGGGATGTTAGGATTTCAACATAGGAATTTCCGGGTGACACAAACATCCAAACATATTAGGAGCCATATCTTATATTTTCAGTTCTCTCTCTCCAACTAGCAGGCCTCATTATTAGTAGACTTGATCATCATATTGGTTAAAGCATCAGAAGCAGGTAACAGAGCATGAAACAAAATATTTCTGGTCTAACCACTCCTTTGTTAATATAATACTAGATCTGATGAACAGAATTCAGGGAACACCTGAGGTGTTTGGGTTCCTCCCCTCCTGCTGGAATGATTCAAAGCTGTGTGTGGGAACGGATTATTCTGTTAGGATTATGTCATCTGAACCTCCCTGTGAATACCAGGCCTGGCCTGCCTTCTGCTCTCTCAATAGTCCATTGAATTCCACAAAAATGCCATTGCATGAGTGGGGGCCTAAGCCATATTGCTAGTCATTAGGGGAACTGTTGGACTATTTATCAAAAGGATCTGTCCATTTTCCACTCCTGAACTTAGGAAACGATTACATATACTTCCCAGCCTTCACTCCATTCTTTGCCCTATTTCTTTTTTCCATTAAAAAGCAAAAGTCTACTGATTACTTGATCTAGTTATCCTAAATTAATTTAGATTTCCTGAGTCATGAGATCTTTAGATAATGGGATTTTCAGTGATACTAATAAATACAATTTCAGAAGAGCTATAAGGTTAAAATAATTAAGAGGTGCTTTCACTTCTGCCTAGAGATTTCACTTCTCCCCAGTGACATGTCAGCAGTAGTAAATGTGCTGGGGAGAGAAGACTGAGATGTTTGCATGCTATGGTGCCCTTTATTTATTTGTTCACTTTGAATTGTCAGTATAATAAAATGAATATATGTCAACCTACACAATATTTCCCAGGGTGCTTTCCTCTACTGCTTATATCCCATTTTTGCTGGGCAAGATTTAGAAAATATTTATTAAGAGCCTGCTATGGCCCAGGCACTTTTCAGAATCTTTTTTCACAAATGCTACATATTTTAAGTTTGATTGGCATTATATATGATTACGTTCCCATATGGTTGTGCATATTAGTTTCCAGTAATTGGTGAACAGAATGTAAAATTATCTTTTTATATCATGATGATTACACAAAAAGTTTAAGAAGGAAACCAAAATTATAAATTCAAATAACCCAGCTTTTCTTTTTTTTTTTGTATATTTTTTATTGGAGTTTGATTTGCCAACATATAAACACCCAGTGCTCATCCCGTCAAGTGCCCCCTCAGTGCCCATCACCCAGTCACCCTATCCCCCTGCCCACCTCCCCTTCCACTACGCCTTGTTCGTTTCCCAGAGTAACCCAGCTTTTCAAATATCCTTTCACCTGACCCTAAATAATTTGATTTCAGTAAGCTTCAACTCTTTGATATCCTCTTAACAACTACTTTTAAGTACCATGAATTTATCAGAAAAATCATTAAAGTATATAAAATGTGTGACTCGTAGAAGGCTTCTTAAAAACAGCTTTATTTGGATGTAATTCACATACCATAAAATTTACCCAAGTCCTCACCTCATACCATCATCTTTGCAGGTTCAATTTTAGTTCAACTCTGTATTTTTTAGAATATTCCCAGAGTTATGCAACCATTACCAACACTCCGAGAAGAAATCCATTCCCATTGGTAGTCCCTCCCAATTCGCCCTTCTCCCTAATCCTTGGCAACAAGTAGTCTATTTTCTATCCCCATGGATTTGCTTATTCTGGATATTATATATAAATGGAATTATGCACCACATGTGGCCTTTCCTGTCTGGCTTCTTTCACTTAGAATGTTTTCAAGGTTCACCCAAGTTGTACAATGTATCAGTATATCCTTACTTTTATGAATGAATATTTCACTGTGGATATACCATATTTTATTTATCTATTCATCAGTTGATGGGCACTGGGTCCTTTGCACCTTTTGGATATTGAATAATGCTACCTGCTGAGGCTGATTCACAAGTTTTTGCGTGGACATAGGCTTTCATTTCTCTCGGTTATATACCTAGCAGTGGAACTGTTAGATCATGCGGTAATTCTACGTGTAATCTTTTGAGGAACTGTTCTTTTACAGAATGTCTGCATTGTTGTAAGATCCCCTAAGGAATGTATAAGGAAGGGTTCTGTTTCCTCTACATTTTCATCAACACTTGTTGTTGTCTGACTTTTTAATTAGAGCCATCCTGGTGGGTGTGAAGTATAACTCACTGTGGGTTTTGATGTGCATTTCTCTAATGCTAGTGACTTGGGATTTTTTTTCATGTGCTTATTTGTTGTTTGAATATCTTCTTTGGAGAAACATCTATTCAAATTATTTGACTATTTAAAGAATTGAGTTGTCTTTTAATTACTGAATTCTAAGACTTCTTTATACATTCTTTAAATATTTTATTTTATTTTATTTTATTTTTTCATTCTTTAAATTTTAAACTCCCTTGTCAGACACATGATTTGTAAATATAGTCTCTCATTCTTCAGTTTCTCTTTTCACTTTCTCTATGGTGTCCTCTGGAGCACAAAGTTTTTAGTTTTGAAGTCCAGTTTATTTTTTCTTTTGCCATTTGTGCTTTTGGTGTCACATCTAGCAAACCACTGCCTGATTCATAGGCACTGAGATTTCCTAATTTCATCTAAGGATTTGGTAATTTTAGCTCTTACATTTCATCCATTTTGAATTAAATTTTGTGTATGTTGTGAGGGAAGGATCCAGCTTTATTGTTTTTATGCAGATATCCAGTTGTCCCAGCACCATTTGTTGAAAAGATGATTCTTTCTCCCATTAAATTGTCTTGCATCCTGCAAAGTCAATTGACTGTAAACATATGGATTTATTTCCAGACTCCATTCCATTAATCTATATGCCTATCTTTATGCCCGTACCACATGGTCCTGATGCCTGTAGTGTTGTAGTAAGTTTTTTTCTTTTTTAAGATTTTATTTATTTTAGAGAGAGAGAGAGAGCACACAGGGGGTGGTGAGAGGGAGAGAGGGATTAGAGGGAGAGAGAATCTCATACAGACTCCTCACTGACCATGGAACCTCCTACAGGGATCCATCCCATGACCCTGAGATCATGACCTGAGCTGAAACCAAGAGTCTGATGCTTAACTGGCTGAACCACCCAGGCACCCTTGGTAGCTTTGTAGTAAGTTTTGAAATTTGGAAGCATGAGTCCTCCAACTTTGTTCTTTTTCAAGATTGTGTTTTTTTTTTTTTTTTTTTATCTTAGGTTGATACAGAAATGATTATTTAATGAATGAATAAATGGATTAATGTTTGCATTTTTAAAAGTTTTATCTTGGGGGTAGGGAGGAGGTTAGGCATTTTATTATCTTTAAAGGAATGTAGCTAAGAGATGGTGGTTATTTACATGTACACACCTGCAAAAGAGCATGCCAGGATTGGTCCTATTTTATAAAGCTGCTTTTGGTGACTAGGTTTCTGTTAGCTGGGCCGTGTGGCAAATGTTTCTCAATTTTCTGTAATCGGTACCATGTTGAGAGCATAGCTGGTGCTCAATAAATATTCATTGATTAAATGCCTTGTCCTTTTCGCTTTGTTTTAACTTATTGCTTGTCTTATTCCTACCCTTTGGTTGATAGTTGGTAAAATTTTCTGTTTTTCTAGCCATTCAATGACTGTAATTTTGGTTTAGAATCCTATTTTCCTAAACTTCTGCCAATTTTCTTCACAGCACCAAAATATGCTAGACAGATGATTTTCCAGGATGGAATCATTAGGAATTCTTCTCAGATGGAGTATTAAGGAACTGGATTTGCTACCCTAATCTCTTTACTATCATTTGCAAGGAGTTGCCTTTTTTTGATTCCCTCGGGCAGGAAACAACTTCCATTTCCAAGTCTGGCAATCATTCCTGCTTTGAGTTTCCTGAAGTGTCATTTCCTCTGAGTAGACTTTTCAGATTGAGATATAGAGTGGGCATGGATTCCATAGTGAATATGCAGCCTTGCACAGCCCACCACATCCACCACCGCCCCCCCATCCCACAAGATAAAACAGAAAAAAAAAGAGCCTTCATTTATTTAAAACTTTGTATTTTGATATGTTTGTTTACATCCATCTGTTCCTAATTTGGTACATTTTCCCTGTGTTTACCCTAACCTGTTAAAATACATCTTGCTTTAGGATTCATATTGAAGTTCCCTTATCTCCCTCCAGGCTCGTTATGCTACTCTGCTAGTCACATAACGGGTACTTAATAAATATTATTTGAGATTTATTTATTTGTCTTGCCATCTGTTTCAGAACATAGCTACTGAAAGGCTCAAGGTAGAGCTCAGTGTGAAGTGTTTAAGACACAGAGCAATAGATCCCCGCAAAAGCAGCGATGAAATCTAAGTAATCTCCCTTTTCTAGGTAGCCATGGGGGCAACCAGCTTCCAATAGGGTAGTTACCATTAGTTTTTATTTCCTCCGGAGTTGATTTACAGAACAGGTTGGAACGACCTCAGCAAAAGCCTCAATGCTGGGATCCTCCTGCCAGTCACCTACGCCTGACCCCTGCAGAGGAAAATTCAAAGCCCTGGCGAGCGTCAGGAGACCGGGATCCCAATTCCGGGGGGAAAAACCTTGGGAACTCATTCTCCGTTAATTAGTTCATTCTGTAAATATTAGCTCTAGCTCCATAGCCAGGTACAGTGCTAGGGGAGGTCACCACAACAGCCAACAGGACCAAGTATTTTCATTCAAGGAATTTACACTTCAAAGGAAGGTTTGGGGGGGGAGTGGGTGGAAGCATGCGCCACAGTCCACAGCTTTTTCCCCATTTCCTTTTTTTTTTTTTTAAGATTTTACTTATTTATTTATTCATGAGAGACACAGACAGAGAAGCAGAGACCTAGGCAGAGAGAGAAGTCTGATGCGGGGAGGGGGGGGCGCTTGATCCCAGGGCCCCTGGGATCACGACCTGAGTCCAACGCAGATGCTCAATCACTGACCCACCCAGGCGTCCCTATTTCCCCATTTCTTAAAAAAGGTGAGAGAGCTTCCACGTTCAGTTTGAACGCTTAGGGCCTGTTACTTGCAGGTGATGGAAGCTCAGAACACAGCACACCTGCCCGCTAGTATAACCAACACTCGGTTGATCAAATCGAACACTTTGGCTTCCCTTTACAGAGAGGATACGACTAGCACCGGTGAGCACAACTCTTTCCAATATTCTGCTCGGCCTCGGCAGGCATCACGACTGACCTACGGTGGGCGGTGGGCGGCTGCACCTGATCTTCCAAAGGCTGTTGGAAGGGCTTCCCATCGCCCAAGTCGTGTGTTTGCCCGTTGACAGGGGCGAGGGGTGCAGAAAAGTTGCTTTCGGTTGGGCAAGGCAGCAATCGCGGGTGGACGCGGGGCGTCACGGTGTTTTAACACTGTGACCCAAAGAACTGAAATCAAAAGGACGGCAGCGGTGCCCTGGCCCTGCAGGGGGTTACAAGGCTACGCTCCGTCCCGGAAGCTGCCTTCGAACCGCACGGGGTCTAGGCGGCGCAGCTTCGCCACGCAGCGCCCACCCCGCCACGATCCGCCGCGGCAGCCGCCGCAGGAGCAGGAGCGCGGCGCGGCGCCAGGACCCGCCGCTGAGGAGCAGGGAGCGTCCGGCGGCCCCTCCCGCCCCGCCCCCTGCGCCGCGGGCCCCGCCCCCTGCGCCGCGGGCCCCGCCCCCTGCGCCGCGGGCCCCGCCCCCTGCGCCGCGGGCCCCGCCCCCTGCGCCGCGGGCCCCGCCCGTGACGTCCGCCGAACGGGCCGGGGGGCGGGGCGCGGGCCGGGGGGCGGGGCGAGCCCGCGCGGCTGAATGGGGCGCCGCAACGAGCCGCACATTCCAACGGGCCCACGTGACGCGGCCGCGCGGCCTGAGGTAAACAACCGCGGCCCCGCCTCCCGGCCCCTCCGCGCGCCCTGCACTGCTCCTCGCCGGCGGGACGCGCTCCAGCGGGGCGGGCGGCTTTCCCCGAAAGTCCCCAGCGGCCGCCGCGGCCGGAGCAGCGGCAGCGGGCGCGGCGCCCCGGGTGTGCGGGAAGAGCGCGCCGGCCCGGGTCGAGCGCGCGTCCCCTCCCCGCCCCCACCGCGCGTTGTGGCGCAGCAGGAATTTGGCGGGGACCCGGGCGCTATTTGCGGCTCCTGACGCGCCGGCGGCCGGCGGCCCTTGGGTCATTTCTATTCTAGGGGCGCCGGGTCAGCGCGCCCGGCCGGCCCCCTCCGCCGGGCCCGGAGGGTGTGTCCCCCTCAGCCCGGCTCGCCGCGCCTATAAGGGGCCCGAGCGGCGGGCAGGGACATGCAGCTCTACAGCAGCGTCTGCACCCACTACCCAGCCGGGGCACCGGGTCCCACGGCCGCAGCCTCCGCCGCCCCCGCCGCCGCCGCCGCCGCCGCCGCCGCCGCCCCCTTCAAGGTCTCCCTCCAGCCTCCCGGAGCCGCCAGCGGCGAGCCGGAGCCCGAGACCGGTGAGTGCCAGCCTGCCGCGGCCGCCGAGCCCCGAGAAGCCGCCGCCGCCGCCGCCGCCGCCCCCGCCGCCAAGATGCCCGCCTTCTCCTCCTGCTTCGAGGTGGTGCCCGGGGCCGCCGCCCCCGCCTCGGCCGCCGCCGGCCCGCCCGCCGGGTCGTGCAAGCCGCCGTTGCCGCCGCACTACACGTCCACGGCGCAGATCACCGTGCGGGCCCTGGGCGCCGACCGGCTGCTGCTGCACGGGCCCGAGCCCGGCGCCCCGGCGCCCGCCGCCCCGCGCGGCCGCTGCCTCCTGCTGGCCCCGGCGCCCGGCGCCCCGCTCCCGCCGCGCCGCGGCTCCTCGGCCTGGCTGCTGGAGGAGCTGCTGAGGCCCGACTGCCCCGAGCCCGCGGGCCTCGACGCGGCCCGGGAGGGTCCCGACAGAAACTTCCGACTGAGCGAGCACCGCCAGGCCCTGGCCGCCGCCAAGCACCGAGGCCCCGCGCCGCCCCCGGGAAGCCCGGAGCCCGGCCCCGGCCCCGGCCCCGGCCCGTGGGGCGACGAGCACCCGGCGGACAGGAGCCTCCGGGGCTGGGAGAGGGCGGGCGAGCGCAGCGACCCTGCCGGCGCGGACGAGGCGCGGCGGCCCGACCCGGAGGCCCAGGCGGCCCCGGCGGCCCCGGCGCGGAGCTGCGAGGCGGCCCCGGGCGGCGCGGCGGAGGCGGTGGTGGTCTCCAGGTCGGATCCCAGGGACGAGAAGCTGGCCCTGTACCTGGCGGAGGTGGAGAGGCAGGACAAGTACCTGCGGCAGAGGAGTAAGTACCGGTTCCACATCATTCCCGACGGCAACTGCCTCTACCGAGCGGTCAGCAAGACGGTGTACGGAGACCAGAGCCTGCACCGGGAGCTGAGGGAACAGACGGTGCATTACATCGCCGACCACCTCGACCACTTTAGCCCCCTGATTGAGGGCGACGTGGGGGAGTTCATCATCGCTGCTGCTCAGGACGGGGCGTGGGCCGGGTACCCGGAACTGCTGGCCATGGGGCAGATGCTGAATGTGAACATACATCTAACGACTGGAGGGAGGTTGGAGAGCCCCACGGTGTCCACCATGATTCACTACTTGGGCCCAGAGGATTCCCTACGGCCTAGCATTTGGCTCAGTTGGCTCAGTAATGGACATTATGATGCCGTGTTTGATCACTCCTATCCTAACCCCGAGTATGACAATTGGTGCAGACAGACTCAAGTGCAACGGAAACGCGACGAAGAACTTGCCAAGTCCATGGCCATATCCCTATCCAAAATGTATATCGAACAAAATGCATGCTCTTGAAGTGTCTGAAAACCTACACCCTGGGAGAATTGCATACATAGTTTGTGTTGGGAGAATTACGAACTCTAATCAGGGTAATAGCACTTTTAAACTTCCTAGTAGATTTACTGTAGGTGTAATGCCTTAATCATTTTTTTGAATGTTTTTCTCCTCAGAGCTGAAGGTTGCTGGGCACCGAAATAATGTTTCATGATGGCTTGGGGTGATCCTACTGCTTATTTATAATTTGCTGTATAAAGTTGGCGCTACTTATAATTTGCAGGCTAGTTTCTCACGGTGTAAATTTGTTCATTCCTGGTAATCTGTTTTCTATAAAAATGTATTTTTGCACAACGTTTTTAAGAATGGGTGTACCTTCATCTATGACGTGTTCCGTTTTGACAGACAGCTTTCCGGCATCAATCCAGAGAAAGTGCTTTATATGAAGTTTATTACTTTGAACAGAGTTTGTGATTCAGTAGTTACTTTATGTTGTTCGATTTGAATTTTATGATTCTTAGATCATTATTTCAAGTGGATATTAATGCATTTGTGTTACCAGATGATTGACCCATTCCATTTTAATGAAAAACAGATTGGTTGTTTTGGAAATCATTATTTTTCTAGAAATGGTCAGCCTTTAAAAGAGAAATATTTAAGGGAGGGAGGAGTTTTCTGTAAGGGGGAATAGTACCAGGTCTTCTTACTTGAATGGAAGTCTGATATTTGCAGATGGCAGAGTGATGACTATTCTGTACTTTGGTTGGTGTTTAGAGTAGATTGGTGCTCTGAATTGTTCTTATTTATATTTGTCATTTTGTTATAAGAGCATTTTAACTTTGTGACAAGATAAGCCTCCTGCTTTATATAGCTTCTTGGATTCAACTAAGAGATTTTAAAAAACTACTAGCATTAAATGCCTTGAATCAACTTTGGCAGTTGTTTTATAGCAGGAGAATAGTGTCTTAATATTTTATTCCTTTTAAATTCTCTCAAAAGGCAAAATAGGATTGCCCTGTATTATGTACAAATAAAAATGTCTGTAAACAGATCTTGTATGGTTTGCTGGGTCAAACAATGTTCTCAACCTAAAATCTATCTCATTTCCACTTTAACTACTTCTAGTCATATTTATTAAGTGCTGCAGTTTGTACTTTTTTATTTTGTAACATTTTGTGATTTTTTTGTACAATACCGTATTTGTACAATAGAGCGATTCTCAGCCAATGGAATGAATGAATAAAATGCGTACTTTTACTTTTACAATGTCTTTTTGGCTAAGATGCTTTTTCAATTAAAAGGTGACACTTGTAGGAGCCTCTCTTACATACACACTCTTTTTTTTTTTTCTTGTGTAAAGATGTCCCAGAATTATGAGGGAGATTTCTTAAGTTCTCACATGAACAAGGTAGGATAATCATTATAATTTCAAAGGATAAGTCTTAATGAAATATGATCTACAGATGGAGTAACTCAGGACATTGCTTTTACCATTTCTAATTAAAATCCCTGTTTAAAACTATAGAGGTACCTGTTGGCTAATAAACAGGGAAGTACAAGAATTGTGTTAACCAGCACAGTGTCTAAGTATCATAGTTTTGTGTTTCACTTACTCTCAGCACAGATTTAAATGTTTCAGAGAGTAATCAAAACAGTGTCCTAATTCTTGTCCAGTCTGGGCATCTTGAGACCATGGGAATCTATTAATTTTAAGATGTGTTACTGTATTTAGTAGACAGGTACACCTGTATGCATATCTGGGTATCTTGTTTATTACAGAACAAAAACAGCTAGTTTGGATATTTTACTTTACAGCTGATAGGTCATATGTTTATATTTCATGGTTAAAGACGCATTGGAGCTTGAGCTCATTGCTTAACCACATTTTTGGAAGAATGCCATTGGTTATCAGGACAACTTCCCTTAAATGCTAACTAATGAATTTCTTTTCAATGTTAACTAATCATGCATCTCTGGTTTTTTGGGTAAGAAGACGTTTGCTTCACTGATTAAGTTGGGAAAGAAGTTTTTTTTTTTTTTAATTACCTGTCTAAACATACTTCTTTCCCATTTCTCCCCTTAATTTAGACATGTAAAAATTTGGGCATACTTAAAACTTACACAAATGAGTAGACTAATTAGATATGATATCCTAAAAAGCCATCTGTAAGCGCATTACTGTTTTAAAGAAACAAATTTTTCTGGGTTCTGTTTCATTTTCGAATTAGAATCCCAAGTCCTTGATATTTACATCCTCAAGGGTGATGGGTTTAAAAGAATTTAATGGATCCTCAGGTCCTGTTGCATTGGCAGCATGTTTTCTTAGTTGTCTTGCCTGAAATGTTTATGCCTTTCACATTCTCTTTCTATGGCTTGGTTTTCTGAAGAAGTGTAGTGTTGGTCACTCCCTCAGGCTCAATATTTATTCTCTACTGCCGTACCAGTTTTATGTATTAGCAGTAGCAGACCTGGATCACTGAAAACGCGTAGTCGAAGAGGTGGAAATGTGGTTGACTCAAATAGATTTTATTAAAATCTATTCCTTCAGAAACTCTTTATAGCAGCTAAGAGGTTCCAGACTATGAAGGAAACTCTTGGTGGCTTTGAGCTAAAGTTTCTTTAGAGTTTACCCCCTTCTCCATAGAATACGATGGAGGCGGATAAAGCCCCTAGGTCAATCCAACTGTGGTTTCTGGTATATTAATGTGAAAATCATACTATCAACTTGAAAATTTTACTAAAGTGGTATATGAATAAAAACCGATACAATTCACTATTAGTGTGATTTTTAAAATTACTGTTTGATTTTTAAAAAATTAAATGGCATAGTACTTCAACATTTTGGCAAAAGCCTAATTCCCTGAACCTTTTGTTCATTTTTCCACTTGTATTTCTGTAAGATAAGAAAATGTACTCATTTTCATTTATTTAATTGGACTAAGCAGTAAACCTGTTGATAAGTGTCACCAGGACATGTACATGTGATTCTTTAATTACGTTTTCCTAAACTTGTAGTCCATATGCTTTATATGCTAAAATTCTCATAGGCACAAAGCCTTTCTTCAGATACCACATTCTATAGAGAGGAGGTATCTGCCTTAGGATTTCTTTAACATCAGAGTTGGTTAGCCTCAGCTTGGGTAAATAATCATTATGCTGCGGTGTTTTCTTGATAACTTTTGTATTAAAAAAAAAAAGGATCTTGAGCTAATTCTCACTACTTTATTAAAATTTATTTTATGTATTTTCCCTCTTTCCCTAAAAGGTGAGAAAGTTGAACTCTAAAATTTTACCGTGGTATTCAGTGTGCTCATATGGAGGAAAAGCGTTACTGATTAAAAATAGGTTTTAAGCCTTTGGACATCTGATAATTTAATATGCAGGTAAACATACTGGATCAATATAAGTATGTATTTCAAATGTGTTACATGTTCACACTTAGCAGTTATTTGTCACACGAAATCTTAAGTCCAGACCTTATTACCATTTCTGACATTCCTGGAGTGTCTATAACCATCTCAAAGAGGCATCAAGAGGGGATCCCTGGGTGGTGCAGCGGTTTAGCGCCTGCCTTTGGCCCGGGGCGCGATCCTGGAGACCCGGGATTGAATCCCACGTCGGGCTCCCTGCATGAGCCTGCTTCTCCCTCTGCCTATGTCTCTGCCTCTCTCTGTGACTATCCTAAATAAATAAAATTAAAAAAAAAAAAATTAAAAAAAAAAAAGAGGCATCGAGAAACTAGATGACATTTAATTCAGTTTTATTCCCTAAATGTACTAAATGGAATAGACATGGACTATATACTATGTTCTCTGTGGAGTCCCTTGGTTCCAACCTAGTAACTAGCAGAGTAAACGCTCAGTAAACATTTGTTGAGTGAAAGAATTAATTGAAGGAAACTATGAGCTTTGGGAAATATTTATTTGGTAGATGTGAAATTAAATAAAAATGGAGTCTACAGTAACTGAGAATTACCACTAACAAAGTGATTCTGAGCATTTTAAAGAGAGGTCGTGTCATAAAAAGTGAAGTACTGAAGTCCGTAAGTGGAAAAAATAGATTGTGAAACCCAAAAAGTAGAATTTGATGCTATCTTTGTGTCATCTTCCAAACATCTTGAGCGCTAAATTAAGAAAAATTATTTAAAAACAGAACCTCCATCAACCTGAAATGATTGTGAAAGTGTTCTCTTATCTGAGAGGGACTTGCTCTGACTTGCTTTAGGGGTTACACCTATCCCAAGTCCAGTCTACAGCAATTCCTAGTTCTGCTGTGTTTTCTTTCTATAGCCTGGTCGGGAAGGAAATGCTGGACAGATTTCAAGCATGCTTTAGGATTGTTGTGTTCAGCAGCACGGGCTGCAGGCTTATGCCATTGGTCAATGCGGGCTGGACAAGTAGCACACATCAGATCAAAACAGATCTATGTGGGGTGGGGGTGGGGGGAGAAGCAGTGTATTTCCTCCTACTGTAAATTAGGTCAGTGACAATTATTCTGTGGGTAGAGGTCAGAGAGAGAGAGAGAGAGAGAGAGTGAGTGAGTTCACTGTCATCAGATAAAATCCTATCTAGCCTGGTTTTCACAAACGAATTTTCTAATGGAACGGTCTATTTATGTGTAAAATTTAAAACAAAACTGCTTTTGATAAAATTCTTTAAGGAGCAATCGGTGGTGCACTTATTTGCCTTTGGTAAGATAACTGAATAGTTTTTAATCTTCCCTTAATGACTGAGGGCTTTCATGATGGCATGGGTATATGGCCCCGAAGCCTTGGCAGATTGCTGAGGTGTGACAGTCCCTTTGTACTTTAAAGGACCTCAGGGTGCTAGGACTTTTATCTTTGTGTTGAATATTTTCCTATCCCCTCCCTCCTGCTCATCATTATTTTCTACGTTGAATTAAAGGACACCAACAAGCATGCTTGTCAAAATTGACTCCAAGATCATAGGAAATGGGTTTCTAATTTGAGAATAGGATGCTCTGCTATGGGTAATGTACTTACACTTTAGTTTTTGGTCAACCAGAGAGCTTTTTTTTTGCTTTCATCTCTGTCTTCTTTTTTGCATTCTGTGGTGGTATCCTGGAAATGCCAAATTTGTCTGATTAAGGGACCTCTGCACATATGCAGTGCCATATGAAAACAAAAGACCCCTGGGGGTTAACCTTCTCAGTCCTCAAAATTGCAGTTGATTTGTCATTGCCTGGTTAATACTTTGCCTCCTCTCTTCCATATGTAATCCTTTTTAGTGGGTACCTGCCGGTTGTCTCTCTTTGATTTTCGTGTTTAGTTTTCTGGTTCACTAAAGATGTGCTAATTATGAAGTAATTCAAATATCAGTTCTTCACTGAAGACTGCAAGTTACAGTACGCAGAGATAGGTCTAGTACAAATACGACTACTGTCTTTTGAACTCCTTTAATGAATGTATATTATGTCTACACTGGGCAAATGTAGACTACGCGGTTGTATTCCGTAGCTTATCAAGGTACAAAAGAGTGGTGTGCAAAGTAGGTGATTGTGAAGGAAATTTATCCCAATGGGTCGCATAACACCTGTGCAGCCAATTTGTAAAATAAACTCAAATAAAGCTTTCAGTTCTAATGACAAACAGGAGACATTCACACCTTTTGTTTCTTACAGTGAAATTTGACCTGTACGGTGATGTAATAGGAATGAAGAAGTAGAAGAACACCACGAGGAAATCCTTAGCTGTCACTCCACTGTCCTTGTCATCTTGCTGAAAATTGCCAGGCCTAGGGGGAGTTCACAGATTTTTACTTAAAATCTGAACAGCGCTCCTATCTCAATAAACAGTAGATGCCTGAAACGGAAACCTCAGTGGCTGCTTATTCTACAGAATTCCAGGGCGGGGGATCCCTGGGTGGCGCAGCAGTTTGGCGCCTGCCTTTGGCCCAGGGCGCGATCCTGGAGACCCGGGATCGAATCCCACATCGGGCTCCCAGTGCATGGGGCCTGCTTCTCCCTCTGCCTGTGTCTCTGCCTCTCTCTCTCTCTCTGTGACTATCATAAATTAAAAAAAAAAAAAAAAAAAGAATTCCAGGGCGGAATTAGAAGGGAGATTTAAGATGGATGTTAAACTTCTCAATATACAGTCGTTTTCTCTGACGGATTTTCCATTACCTTCCCACATTATTGATAGTGGCTGCTGGCAGCAGGCAGTACTGCTCAGAATGGTGGCAATATGCAGAGAGATGGCCAGACTGGTGTAGAATGCACCAGAAATCTACAGGAATAGACGGTGTGATTTTAATAGTTAAGCTAAGCTTGTAACAGAAGTTTTTCTCTCTTTCACTTAACTGTTCCAAAGGGAGCAGTCCAGGCTGGCAGGGCAGCCACGCTCTGTAGAAGACACATGTCCTGGGACACTGCCCCTGTGCGAGTGTAAGCTGGGCCACCACCAGGTCTGCGTCGTCACTCGCAGAGCACACAGCGGAGGGGGCACACTTCGCCTCTGCTCTCGTCTGTCGGCCCGAATTTTGTCAGATGGCCTTATCTAACTGGGGAATATCAACCAGACTGTTCCCAAGAAAAGGGTAAATGGATCTTGGCAGGAAAATAGCAATCTTTTCCAAATCTTTATTTGTCAGGAAATGGTTTAGGGTGAAAATATCTCTGAGAGGAAAATGATAATATGGAAGTATCTGGGCATCAAGGGAATAAAATATGCCTGCGCCTGTTTCACATTACGGAGGTACAGAAGTGGGATTCACAGTGGCCACCATTTAGCGTTTCTTATCAGCTCCTCAAAAAAGTGTTTGCCACAGGTTACACGCATACATGCACAAAGCCTTCCACGTTTTGAGAAGGCTGCTTTTCTTCTATTTCCTTTCCATTCTTAATTGTTTCTTAGTATACAGAAATATCTCGAAAATCTGGCCTTCAACACAAGCACTGTTTTTCTTCAGAAAGGACAATATAAAACTTCTTCCTCTTACGTTTTTATAGATCTTGCTTCTTTCAGATATTCCTGGTTTTACTTCTCTCCCTTTCTCTGTGTTCCAATTTTTTTTATTTACATTGTCCTGCTTGGTTTTCTTTTAGAAGAGCTGTATGTACTTAAAATAAGGCGGTCTTTTTTTTTTTTTTTATGATAGACATAGAGAGAGAGAGAGAGAGAGAGGCAGAGACACAGGCAGAGGGAGAAGCAGGATCCATGCCGGGAGCCTGATGTGGGATTCGATCCCGGGTCTCCAGGATCACACCCTGGGCCAAAGGCAGGTGCTAAACCGCTGAGCCACCCAGGGATCCCAAAATAAGCTGGTCTTTAGTAAGTTTTACTAATATACTGATTTTGCTAATTTACTCAGTTTTTAAAAGAAGATGTCTACACCTCACCTCATCCCATAAAAAAGGGGGAAAACCCCATACCACTAGCAGGTACTTGGTGGTCTAGAGACTTCATATAAGAGTATTTAAAGATGAGCCTTGGGATCCCTGGGTGGCGCAGCGGTTTTGGCGCCTGCCTTTGGCCCAGGGCGCGATCCTGGAGACCCGGGATCGAATCCCACGTCGGGCTCCCGGTGTCTCTGCCTCTCTCTCTCTCTCTGTGACTATCATAAATAAATAAAAATTTAAAAAAAATAAATAAAAAATATGAGACTTGCCTTCTGTATAACTCCTATAACTCTTATTCACCTTCTTAAGATTAATAAGAACCCTCAAAAATGGGTCAGAGCGGCCAACTGTAAGCATAACCCACTCTGAGAGATGGTCACTAAAACTCTTGTTGAGAAGGGGACCCTCCCAGTTGAGTCTAGGCAGCTGCATAACAAGCAGAGCCTTCGTGGGGGTTACTAAAAAGTAGTTGATGTAGGGGCACCTGGGTAGCTCACTCAGTTAAGTGTGCAGCTCTTGATTTCAGCTCAGGTCATGATCTCAGGGTTGTGAGATCGAGCCCTGCATGGGGCTCCATGCTGGGTGTGGAGTCTGCTTAAGATTCTCTCTCTCCCTCTGCCCCTCCTCCCTCTCTAAAAAAAATTTGATGTAAAGAAAGCCATAACTGACACAAATATCCATAGCCAAATTATTTATCCTGCCGCAGAAATATATTATCACAAGAGAAGGGTAGTGGTCTGTATGATGCCTAAGGAAAGAGAGCCCAGGAACAATACATTAGTCAATATGCCTGTATTTATCTAGTTAAGAAGGTGTTCTGGGCAAGCCTCACTAATATGCCAAATAGATAAGAAAAATAAAGGAAAATGTTTCCTGGAAATATGAGGTAAATATTCATTCAACAAATATTGACTGCCTCGAGAGTACGTACTGTGGTAAGTAGTAGGTAAACTCACGGGCTGTGTGTAATAGATCTTTAAAAACTGGAGGCTATCATAATCGTATGTTGCATGAATTATTTTGCTCATGGGAGGTCTTTGGAGTCAAACTAGCTAGGGTTCAATTTGAAGGTGAACCACTTTACTGTAAGCATGACTTTGGGTGGGTTAGTTAACCTCTTTAGCTCTGCGTCATTTGTGTAATGGAAACAGTTATATATTTATTTCAGAAGGTTGAGTAAGGATTACATTAGAAATGATGTGTAATGTACATATCTCAAGCAAAGAGCTAGCACTCATTAAATGTTAGCTACTTCTGGAATTATTACCTTTAGAATCACAGGACAGGTTCATTATGTGCATTGAACCTGGCTTACAGCTTTGCTTTCAGTTTTGATCCTGATTTTCTATTTTAGGCTTACTCTGATTGAAATGATTTTTTTGTATTGATTGCTGACTGGTGATGTGCTTCATTATTATTTATTAACAGGGTTTTGCTTCTTCTTTATTCATGCAAATATGTTCTTTTAATATTTTTGCATTGGCATATTTAGTATCAAAATTCTATTTCAAAACTTGAAAAGTGCTTTTGAAAACAGTGATTATTGTATAGCTCCACATATGTGGTATTTGTATTTTCCATTGGTCAATACTTGTTGATGTTGATAGCTTCCATTTGCCTAAAAGTATCAAAACTATGTTTGAAATGTATGCATTTTTTTTGGACTAGAGAATATTAAGTGAAATTTTGATCATCTTGGTACATGTGCTTAAGAACAGTGGGATTCTTTCTTTTGATACAACATTCTGCTTTTACTTGCCTCATCTTTAGTATAATGTCTCACCTAATAAATTTAATCTTATATTGGGGGGCAAGACTGTGAATTGTTTAGATTTGCAAACCTCATTTCATCCTCACCACCTTTTGTACAGGAGGAAAAAATATAATCTTTGTTCTAAAAAAGATGAAATCAAAAGAGAGAAGTTGTTTTTCATAGATAGTGACAATGTTGGGACTAGGACCCAGGGCTCTTTACCTTAAACCAGAAAATTTTAAGTGACAGCATATGTGTTTTCCCCAATGGACTGGTAGTGGCTACCAAGAGCCCTCTGTTGAGAAAAAGCCATGCTCAGGCTTGGTAGGGGAGAGTCCACAGTTCATGAGAGCAGAAGGAAGTGGCAACCCACATGATAGGTATTTGCTCTTTGCATGTTAGATCATGTTGTCTACATGACCTTTTTTGTGGGTACTTTGCAGAGTTGAGGACAGCCTCATTTATAATCATTCTCGATGAAAAAATAGCTGCGTTTAATTTTGTAACTCTCAGAAAAAAGAAATATTCATGCTTCAAATTTCACTGTTTAAGCAAACAAATTCTCGGTATTAAGAAAACATAATTTTCAGGACGATGCAAAGCCACATAGATGAGGATCATTAGTTTCACCAGGAGATGGATGTGTAACTATCTATCTATCTATCTATCTATCTATCTATCTATCTATCTATCTATCTTTATTACAATACATATACCTACATATAAAAATACACACATAGAAATATTGTAATAAATATATATATGCATATGTATGTGTATATATATACCTTTATTGTATTTGTGTGTGTGTGTGTGTGTGTGTGTGTGTGCATGCAGAATAGAGCTCAGAGAGATGTAGTAGGGCTGGAGTGGGGCATGGGGATTATAGATTTAGAGATCTTCCAGGTAGGGCACCTGAGTGGGCCAGTGGTTGAACATCTGCCTTTGGCTCAGTGTGTGATTCTGGGGTCCTGAGATCGAGTCCCACATCGGGACTACAGGAAGCCTGCTTCTCCCTCTGCTTGTGTCTATGCCTCCTCTCTGTGTCTCTCATGAATAAAAGTGTAAAATCTTAAAAAACAAACAAACAAAGAAAACAAATTCCCAGGGTGGTTTTGATGCTCAGCTCCCAAGGTTTGGGGACCCTTGAACTACAGGCAGATCTTAGGAGTCTCACTCCATGACTGAGCAAGTGCTCTGTGAAGTTTAGGAAGATGAAGTGAGATGAGAGGAAGAATAAGGAGTGTGATGAAAATTCATAAAATCATGAATGTTATAAACAGGATGAATATGGATGTGCTCACCAAATCTTGAAATACCAAGATGAGGTAAATTGATTCAATTTGATTCTTGCGTGTGTAAATATGTCCATATTTGTCCACAATATGTAAGCAGAGGAAACATGAAATTCAGAGTGTTGTAAAACCTGTTGGGGCAAGAGCCCATTGGCAGGCTCTACTTGCTAGCCTGGCTTTGAGAGCTGCCCTTTCCCACAACTCATGACACTGTAGATGGTCAGGTTCATTCTGGGATGGTCAGGTTTCTTCTTCTTCTTCTTCTTCTTCTTCTTCTTCTTCTTCTTCTTCTTCTTCTTCTTCTTCTTTTTAAGGTTTTATTGATTTATTTATGAGAGACACACAGAGAGCAGCAGAGACACAAGCAGAGGGAGAAACAGGCTCCCTGCAGGGAGTCCGATGCAGGACTCAAGCCCAGGACCCCGGGATCATGCCCTGAGTGGAGGGCAGACCCTCAACCACTGAGCCACCCAGGCTTCCCTCATTCTGATATGAGTCCAGATTCTTTGGATTGCAGATGCCAGAAACTTGATTCAAACTGGCTCCAGAAAAACAAACAAAGGGAGGGGGCCCTATTGACCTATGTTGCTGAGCAGGATCCTGGCATAGCTCACAGAGCTGAAGACATGGCTGCAAGACCAGGTCCTTGGGGCTTGGAATGAGGTCTTCCATGTTCATGTTTGTCTCTTCTCTGGCTTTCATCTCACAAACCTCTACTTTTATTTAAATGCCAGCCTCATTCTTCCTGGTGCATGAGGCATATCCAGTGACTGCAAGTGGTCCCCAGATAGCACCTCCAGTGAAAGGAAGCCCATTTCCTTGTCTTCATATCAGTGGGTCCCAGACTGCAGTGGTTTCAGAAACACCTCCAGAGTTTCTGTTTTTGTCTGTCTGGAGGTGAGGACTGAGCGTTTGAATTTCCAACATATTTCCAGGTGATGCTGATGCTGCTGGTCCCAGGACCTCAGGGAAGAACTTTTCCTTTCTTCTGGGCTTTGTGCATGCTGTTTGCTGGGCATTGCTTGGTCCCTGTTGTTTCCACAACTATAATAGTTAAATTCAGTGCTTGACCTGCTTTTCTCATTTACTCCTCAGGATGATGCCATGCAGTAGGTAATACGTTGTTACCTATAAGTGAGGAAGAGGAGAGGTGGGTCCCTGGCAACCATTTGGCCTTACGTAAGTTTTTCAAAGTATAGAGGGAATATCAGATTTTTTTAAATGGCATTTTCAACATATTTTCCACCTTTTCCTCTCAAAATACTTCCTGAAAAATGATGGGGGGAAAATCATAATCCCACAAGGACAAAGAACCTGGGAAAGGAGATGATGATGATGATAAAACAAAATGTAGACATTGGAAAGAGGGGCGGTAAATAATTTAGCAGATTGGAGAGCCAAAAGCCTTACCAGACTCAGGGGGGAAAGTCCAGAAGCAGCCCTGCTCTGCAGAATCCCAGAGAGCAAAGGCTGGAGGTACTCATTACCTCTGCTGGTGACAGCCCAGGTGGGGCTAAAACCAGAGGATGTGGAGACACAGTGTGGTCCTGGCCTGCCCTCAGATCTGAGAGTCGTGGCTGTCAAGGCATACGCCTCTCCCCACCTGCCACCTCACCTGCCACACCCAACCTGAGGCAGATTTCTTTCTGGGAGAATAGGCTAGACCAGAGAAGAGACCTTCAGAGACTCTCCGTTGGGATCCTCAGGAAAATGGGCGTGCCAGGTCATTTAGAGGGAAGCCACCACTGGAAGCCACCCTGCACACACATTCTAAGCAAACTTTCTCCTGGAAATGTCAGTGCCACTGACTACCAGGCATTTAATATCGTCTCTAAAATAAAAACAAGATGCCAATACTCGAAAAAGAAATAGCAAGAAGGACAGAGAAAGGAAACAGGATGCAGTGAATAAAAGCAAATCTAAAAGGAGAAAAAAAGTGAATAAATTGCTAATTGATATCTTCTGAGAAATAAGACAAGATCTTGGATCTGGAGAACAGAGAGCTGCTATTTTTAAAAAGAACTCTTGTAAATTAAAAATAGCATAGCTGAAGTTAAATATTCAGTAGAAGTTTGGAAGATAAAGTGGAGGAAATCTCTCAGAGTGGAATAAGGAGACATGGAATGAAAAATAGAGACCAAATAAGAAAATGAAGAGACTAATCTGTGAAGTCCAATATTTGACTAATAGGTATTCCAGAGATAGAATGAAGACAATGGTGGAAAAGAAAGATTACACAAGTGAACTCTTAGAATTCAAGAATAGCAGTTGCTTGACTGTAAGGTCCACAGGATGTCCACAGTTCATCACGGACAGCCATATAGGTGGTGTCTATGGATTAAGATGGGAATAGTCTCCCCAGAGTGGTGCAGTGCACAATATGTACAACTGTGTGTGGCCGCCGAATGAGTGCAACCCCCACCGTGTCATTTTGAATAGATATTTCACAAAGTATTAGGGATTTTAAAAATAGCCTTAATGCCTTCAGAGATGAAAAATAAGTCATATCCAGAACCTTCAGAACAAGAATGGTATCAGACTTCTCAATAGAAACATTGTAGGGGCAGCCCAAGTGGCTCAGCAGTTTAGCACCACCTTTCAGTCCAGGGCCTGATCCTGGAGACCCGAGATCGAGTCCCATGTCAGGCTCCCTGCATGGAGCCTGCTTCTCCCTCTGCCTCTCTCTCTTTCTCTCTCTCTCTCTCTGTCTGTCTGTCTCTCATGAATAAATAAATAAAATCTTAAAAAAAGAAACATTGTAACCAGGAGACCATGGAACAATGCTTGTAAATTCTGAGGGAAAATTATTTCCAAGCTACAATTCTATACCCAACCATATCAATATTCTTAATCGTGTAAGAACAGCAGAATCTATATTGTTAGTTTAAACAGATACATTTATTGGCTTTACATTGTTTGTAAATGGGAGAGAATGCAGGCTTACATGCCATGCTGCCAGGATCCACACCTAATGACTACTGTGGGGGCTGCGACTGAGAAAAATATCACCACCATCACACCTGGTCCAGATACCACAGCTGGCAGCAATGATGAGTAAGCTCTGCTATTAAGTCATTCCTCCCCTACAGAGTACATGCCTCATGTCTCTGTTTTCACAATTTGCCAAAAAAGAAAAAAAAAAAGGAAAAAGAAAAGAGAAAAAAAAAAGTAAACAGCCACTCTCTCGTCTCTCGTGTTGCTTACTTTTTTTTTTTTTTGCTTACTTCTGAACTGACATTACACAGGTATGTGTTATTGTTAGAGTGTAGGTTAATAGCTCCTTCTCCAACCCCAGCAGCCAAAGAGCACATTCTAGGTTTTACCTTGGAAAAGTGAGACTCAAGATGTGAGAAATTTACCAAGGGAAAGGTGACCAAAAGATCTTTAGTAGCACTGAAAATAGACAATATTTACTATAGCAGCCAAACTATGAAGAATGAGGGTAGAATAAACATATTTTACGTATTTTCAGACACTGAAGTCTTGAAAAATGTACCACCCCCTTGGCCTTTCTCAGAAACCTCCTGACATGAGTCCTACCTACATGAGGGTGTAAACCAAGGAAAATTAAGACATGGGATCTAGGAGACAGGCATCCATCTCAGATGAGATAGAAGGAAGCCCCATAATGGCGGTTGAAGGAACCTCCAAGTTGACGTCTGGACAGTAGGTTTGTAGAGAAGCTAGAGCCAGAGGGCTTGGGGCTTTGGGAGGGAAGGCTGCCTTGAGGACTGTGTGAATGTCTTGGGGGACTCACACTGCTGTTGAATAGTTTGAGGATAGGTCTGTGATAAGAACATAGAAAACAAAGCAAATACAAGAAGACAATGATTACTTTTAAGGAGAACAAAAGAGTTGTACCAGAAAAGGAAATAATAACCCAAATATAAAATGTTTATGCTTAGCTGTGAAACATAATTGCATAATCATAAAATGTACACCTTGGATAAAAATGAAATCTATGATTGGGAAGGTACAGGGAAGAGTATATATGTGTGTGTGTGGGGGGGGGGAGGGGGCGGGAGAGTTAAAATCTTACCTTCCATAATAGAAAATCAAAATATACTACCTAAAAGTAAAAACCAAGAAGTTTAAAAATATTTGTACTAAATATAACCACATTATATATTTATATGAGCATAAATTACATTTATATTAATAATGCACATAATAATGTAAGCACATTATTTTTAAATACAGAGACATATGCCAGAATACAGATTAAAGGACAGAAATCAACTATCTCTGGGGAGGAGGGAGGTTGTGTCAGGGGACTTTTTTTTTTTTTTTCATTTTAAACTGTGTTGAACTATTTGACTTTCAAAAGTGTAAATATATAGAACTTAATCAAAATAATGATTCCAAGAGCAAATTCAACATATTACAGATTCTTACAAGCTCTGCATTCCAGATTTGTTCAGCATTGTTCTTAATGCTGTATCATGACGATAAAGACCTGAGTTCTTATACTAGCATGTAATACTGGAAATGGCATAAATGAGAGATCTGTGTATAAAGGGAGGGGAAGCAATGAATAAAGTTATGTGCAGTCTATACTTAAATGAAGCTGGAGTCAGATCTCATCTACACAGATCAAAACATATGCTCAGGGCATAGAGTTACTGAAATTTCTAGGAGAAATAGCAAAGAAAAGAAACCAACATGTCAAGCAGGCTGTAGATTCCACGCTGGAGTAATTAAGTGCCCACAGTAGGAGTCACTGGTTAGTCATGAGGCACCTCAGAGTGGTGGTTGGAAAATTCATACCCTCTCATGCAAATCTTGTACTCGAGCCAGAAGCTTCCAGTGACCCCTCGGAGATGCAAACCAAGATGACATCTTCCACCTAAGGAACTAATAGTCTAGTGGGGGCATAAGATAGGAAAAGAAATTTTAGGGGCACCTGGATGGCTCTGTTGGTTAAACATCTGACTCTTGATTTCAGCACAGGTCATGATCTCTGGTCCTGGGATAGAACCCTTCATCACGCTCCATGCTCAGCAGGGAGTTTGGTTGGGATTCTCACTCTCCGTCTGCCCCTGGCCCTGTTTGCACTCTCTCTCTCTCTCTAAAATAAAAAATAAAGAAATTTTAAGAACACAAATAGAAATTTTTTTTATTGAATAAGCTGACTCTCGGGGTTCAGAAAAGTGGAAGGGCAGCAAGGTTTGAGTTGTCGAAAGAGGTTCACAGAGGAGGCTGGACTCAGAGCGGACTTTGAAGGGAGAAAGAGTTCAACTGGTAAGGGAGAGAGCAGAGAGAGTCTCTGGGACCACACACCCCTAAACACACAGATGTTGCAATGACTGTGGTGCATTCAGAGCAGTAGAAAAGCAGTCCTATGTCACCCTGAGGAGTTCCTGTGGAGCCCTGGAGAAATGCGGGGTTGTGGGGGCAGTGGGGCTACACTACAGAAGATAATGACAGTCTAAAAGAAGAGGTTAAATTTGATGCGTTAAAGATGGTCAGCTTTAAAACAAAGAAGTGATTTTTCTTGATGTATCTTGGCTTAATAGAAGTTTGGTTTTTTCCTTGTTATAGAATTAAACATGCTAATTATAGAAAATACACTTATCTTAGATACTTTTTGGTAGAGTCTCGTGGGATCATTCTGTTAGATTTGGAAAAGTTTGAGGTTTGAAATGAGATCTCAGTTAAGGTCATGACATTACCCCTGGTAGTCTGTGGCCTTAGGGAGAGTTTCTTATTCTACCTGAATTTTGGTTGGTTTCCTCATCTTTTAAATTGGGCAAATGTGGGGACACCTGGGTGGCTCAGTGATTGAGCGTCTGCCTTCAGCTCAGGTCATGATCCTAGGGTCGTGGGATCAAGTCCCACATTGGGCTCCCCTCAAGGAGCCTATTTGTCCCTCTGCCTATGTCTCGGCCTCTCTCTGTGTCTCTCATGAATAAATAAAATCTTTAAAAAAATTGGGCAAATGTGGCAGACATCTTTCAATTTTCTAAGTTCTCACCCCCGTTCTCTGGAAATTGTCCTGTCCCCGCACTTGCAGGGATCAATTCTTGGGAAGCCTTACATTACTATGCTCTGGGTTATACGTCTGACTGAAGCTGCGCTAATTGGTTTCTTTCTTTTGGAAATTTGTCATAGTTGTGGGCCTGGGATGGTAACATCTGAATTTAGGAGGCCCTGGATGTAATCTCTCCCACAGAGTCCTGGGGAAGCAGGAAAGGTAGCTGGTTTGCAGAAAGAGAAAAGAGTGAAGTAAATATGCTGAGACATCTGGGTGATAGAGTGAGAATCCCCAGATTTTCATTTCCAGCATTGACCTCTTTCTAAGGCTCGCTGCCTTCCCACATCCTCCTAATAAATAAACCTTTTTCTCTTATGCTAATTCAAGTTGGTTTTCATTTACTTAAAATGAAGAGTCTTAACTCACACAAGATAAAAGGATCTCTCTGTACAGCTTATGCACTTCCCCATGTTGCTTGGCCTTACCTCCAAATTTTGACATTGGTCCTTGCTTGACAGAAATGCCAGTCATCATCTCATCTCCTTGTACCATTGGCTGCCTCTGCTGCCCTGTGGTGCTGCTTCAGCATGGCACCTGTCATACTTATTATGGGGGGACTGTCATGGTTTCAGTGATGTTAGATTGGGGCCCCAGAAGTCACAGCTCCTCCTGCCACTCTGGACTCCAAGGAAACACTGGAACATGGATCATAGGATCTTGTTTCCCCAGCAGCTGCCCAAAGGGCCAGATAACCCAATCTCTACTGTGGAAGAGTCCATCAGTTGGCTTTGCTATGCACCCCAAAGTGTGATGTCTTTAAACAACAAATCCTTTTTTTCTCACAATTCTGAGGGTGGCTGTGCCGTTCTGGGCTACACTAGCTCCTCTGGCTGGATAGTATAGAATGGAACTATAGGCAGCTGGTTGGTCTGCGGGGCCTCACCCACATGTCTGGCAGTTGGCTCAGTGTTAGATGGGACAATTGTACGTGGCTTCCGTCTGTGGCAGCAGGATTAGCCTGGGGTCATGTACACGCTGGCCGAGGTTCCTAGCAGCAAGAGAGGGCATGCCCCAAGGCACAGGCGCTTTTCAAGTCTCTGTTCGGTATCATATTTGCTAACGTCCCCGTTGGCCAAAGAAAGTCATATGGCCAACACTAGATTCAGGGGGTGGAGAAATAGACCTGTCTTCTTGGTAGCAGTTGCTACAAAGTCACATTACAAAGGGTTATGTATACAGGAATGGTAGGAATTAGTGTGGCCATTTTTGCAAACTCTACCATAGAGTTTTATTTTTTAATTTTCATTTTTAGTTATTTTTAGATTTTATTTATTTATCTATGAGAGACACAAAGAGAGAGGCAAAGACAGACATCGGCAGAAGGAGAAGCAGGCTCCCTACAGAGAGCCTGATGCAGGACTCAATCCCAGGACCCTGGGATCATGACTTGAGCCAAAGGCAGATGCTCAACCACTGAACTACCTAGGAGCCCCTACCACAGAATTTTAATGCTTACTGGGGTGAACTTGGATGATTAGAAGATAGAAAGATCCAGTCACTTTGTCTTCTTTCTCCCCATTGGACTATTTTGAGGTGCACTGTTTCCACATCCTCTACCTGGGGGTATCCTGTGTGACTGCATAACTGTCTTGATAACTTTCCTTCCTTCCCTATTACTCGGTCCCCACTCTTGCTGCCCTGGGATGGTAGCCACCAACAAAGCATGCATACAGACTTTGCCTCAGGTTTATTGTATATGTACTCTGAGCTAGGACACTATTACAACTTCTCGAGGGGATTAAAGAGAATATGTCTCTGGGTTATATTCCATTAATTAGTATTACTAACAAAAGTATTTCATAATAATAAAATCTTAATGGACTTTAAAAGTATTAGCATATCTTGCTTTACTGCACTTCCCTTATTGTGCCTTATAAATATTGTGTTTTTTACAACTTGAAGGTTTGTGGCAGCCCTGCATTGAGCAAGTCTGTTGGGGCCATTTTTCTGACAGCATTTGCTCACTTCACGTCTCTTTGTCATGTTTTGGTAATGCTTGCACTATTTCAAATCTTTTCATTATTATTATATTGGTTATGGTGATCTGTGATTAGTGATATTTGATGTTACCATTGTAATTGTTTTGGGGTGCTGTAAACGACACTCATTTAAGACGTTCAACTTAACTGATAAATACTGTGGGTGTTCTGTTTCACCGTCTGGCCATCCCCCCATATCTCCCCCTCCACTTGGGCCTTTCTACTCCCTGAGACAAACAATATTGAAATTAGGCCAGGGAATAACCCTACAATGGCTTCTAAGTGTTCAGGTGAAAAGGAAGGGTCTCATGTCTCTCATTTTAAATCAAAAGCTAGACATTATTAAGCTTGGTGAGGAAGGCATGTCAAAAACTGAGACAGGCCAAAAGCTAGGCCTCTTGAGCCAGTCAACTAGCCAAGTTGTGAATACAAAGAAAAAGCTCTTGGAAGAAATTAAAAATGCTACTTTAGGGCAGCCCAGGTAGCTCAGTGGTTTAGCGCTGCTTTCAGTCCAGGGCATGATCCTGGAGATCCGGGATTGGGTCCTGCATCGGGTTCCCTGCATGGAGCCTGCTTCTCCCTTTGCCTGTGTCTCTGCCTCTCTCTCTCTCTGTGTGTCTCTCATGAATAAATAAACAAAATCTTTTAAAAAATAAAATAAAATAAATAAAATAAAGTAAAATAAAATAAAATAAAATAAAAATGCTACTTTAGTGAACATATGAATGATAAGAAAGGGAAACAGCCTTATTGGTGATACGAAGAAAGTGTGAGTGGTCTGGACAGATCAAACAGCCACCACACTCCCCTCAGCCAAAGCCTGATCCAAAGCAAGGTCCTAACTCTCTTCAGTTCTATGAAGGCTGAGAGAGGTGGGGACGTTGCAGAAGAGAAGTCTGATGCTAGCAGAGGCTGGTTCATGAGGTTTAAGGAAAGAAGGCATCTCCATAACACAAAAATGCAAGGTGAAGCAGCAAATTCTGATGTAGAAGCTGCAGTGAATTATCCAGAAGATCTAGCTAAGATAATTAATGAAAGTGGCTATGCTAAATAACAGATTTTAATATAGATGAAACAGCCTTCTATTGGAAGAAGATGCCACCTAGGACATTCATAGCTCAAGAGGAAAAGTCAGTGACTGGCTTCAAAGCTTTGAAGGACAGGCTGACTCTCTTATCAGGGGCTAATGTAGCTGGCTTTGAGTGGAAACCACTGCTCACTTACCATTCTGAAAATCCTAAGTCCTTTAATAATTATGCTAAATCTACTTTGCCTGTGGTCTATAAATGGAACTACAAAGCCTGGATGACAGCACATCTGTTTACAACATGGTTTACTGAATATTTTAAGCTCAGTGTTGAGAGCTGCTGCTCAAGAAAAAAAAAGATTCCTTTGGAAATTATACTGTTCATTGGCAATGTACCTGATCATCCAGAAACTCTGATGGAGATATATGGTGAGATTAACGTTTTCATGCCTGCTAACAAAACATTCATTTTGCAGCCCATGGATCAAGGAGTCATTTTGACCTTTAAGTCGTATTATATGAGAAATACATTTCATAAGGATATATATGCCTGACATAGATACTGATTTCTCTGATGGATCTGGGCAAAATAAATTGAAAACCTTCTGGAAAGGATTCATCGTGTTACATACCAGTAAGGACATTCATGATTCATGGGAAGAGGTCAAAATACCAACATTAAGAGTTTGGAAGAAGTTGCTTCCAACCCTCGTGGATGACTTTAAGAGGTGTAAGACTCGAGTGGAGAAAGTAACTATAGACAGGTGGAACAGCAAGAGAACTAAAATTAGAAGTGAAACCTGAAGATGTGAGTGGCTGCAATCTCATGATCAAACTTGAGTGGATGAAGAGTTGCTTCTTACGGATGAGCACAGAAAGTGATTTCTTGAGATATGATCTACTCCTGGTGAAGATGCTGTAAAGATTGTTGACATGACAACAAAAGATTTAGAATATTACACACACTTAGTTGATAAAGAAGCAGCAGGATTTGAAAGGACTGACTCCAATTTTGAAAGTTCTACTGTGAGTCAAAGGGGATCAAACAGCACTGCATGCTACAGAGAAATCATTTGTGAAAGGTAGAGTCTGTTGATGCAGCAAACTTCATTGTCGTCTTATTTTCAGAAAATGCCACAGCCACCCCCGCCTTCAGCAACCACCACCCTGATCAGCCATCAACATTAAGGCAAGACCCTCCACCAACAAAAAAGAGTATGACTTGCTCAAAGCTCCGATAATGGTTGGCATTTTTTTTTTTTTTTAGTAATAAAGCATTTTTAAATTAAGGTACGTGCATTGTTTTTTTAGACATAATACTATAATACACTTAATAGACTACAGTATGATGTAAATATAACTTTTACATGCACTGGAAAGCCATTCTTTTGACTCATTTTATTATATTTGCTTTATTGCAATGGTCTAGAACATATGGCTGAGGTGTATGCCTTGGAAACTATAGAGGCCACATTCTCAAAACACACTGCAGTAAAACTAGACATTAATAAGTTTAAAGAAAACATTCTAACCTGATGGATAAAACAAAACCAAAAACAAAAATAAAAACAAAACCCACAAATGTTCCTAAGTAGCATTTGGTCAATGATACAAACAACAGACTATTTACAAAGTAAGTGAACAGGGAAAACTAATGTTTAAAAATCTCCGTGTACACCCAAAACTGTTTTCTTGGTTAAATTCCTTAGTGATCTTGATAAACAACAACAACAACAAAAAGATAATAAAAAGACCAAAAGTGATTTTTTCTACCTAAGAGATTAGAAAAAAGAACATAAAACCAGACCCAAGGAAAGAGGTTATCAAAATACCAGAGGTGTGCTGGTGTCTGCCCTTCCTGGCTGCTCCAACAATTTTCAGGAATTTAGTGAAATGGTTGTTAAAAGGCCATTATTAAAGAATCACATTAAATAAACTTTAATAAATTGTGTTAAAAACAAAAGTGATAAATGCTCAAGTCATCACTTCTTAAATAATTTAGTTCGTTTCACTAGTATATATGCTCTGGAGTTTATCCATGTCAATTGTATCTGTATAATGGTAATACCATTCATCTATTTGCAACTCTGCATTTGTCAATGTCACACTGGCAGGTGGAAATCGGCCATGGTGGGAGTATTTACACTATGGTATTTGGCCAGGCTACAAATTAGAGCCGTTGTCTCCTCCTCTCCTCCTCCTTCTTTTCTTTTCTTTTCTTTTCTTTTCTTTTCTTTTCTTTTCTTTTCTTTTCTTTTCTTTTCTTTTCTTTTTTTCTTTTCTTTTCTTTTTTTCTTTTCTTTCTTTTTTCTTTTCTTTCTCTTCTTTTCTTCTTTTCTTTTCTTTTCTTTTTTCTTTTCTTTTTTTCTTTTCTTTCTCTTCTTTTCTTCTTTTCTTTTTTCTTTTTACATATTCACAAGAGACACACACACAGAGAGGCAGAAACATAGGCAGAGGGAGAAGTAGGCTCCTTGCTGGGAGCCTGATACAGAACTTAATCCCAGGACCCCAGGATCATGACCCGAGCCGAAGGCAGATGCTCAACCACTAGGTGCCCCTCCTTCTTTTCTACAGAGCTGTTGTTAATGAGCATACCACTGGCCATCAGTAGATAATCATTTTTAAGGAATATGAATTTTCCAGGTTGAGATTAGAATAAAAATAAAGCATGAAGATGATTTATAAAGTTCAAACATTTCATTGTGGTGGAATGATCCAAATCTCAGGGATACATTTCTTTTGTTGTGATGCTTGCAGTGAAATCCATTCTAATTAATGCAAGATGGACCTTAACATTCAAGAGTGAGCCAGATCTCACAATGTTTCTCTGGATTAGTAATAAGTAAGGACTGGATGGTACAGAAGTTTTCTGGCCAAGTTGCTGGATGCTTCTAGGTTATCTAGAATCTTGGAATGGGGGGAAATGTACTTGGGACATATAGGGATTTTTGTCAAATGAAATATACTTTATACATTTTTTTATAAAACATGAGAAAAACTTAAGTGGTTGGTGAGTATTAAGTGAAAAAAATAATGAATAGCAACAGTGACTAAAACCCCCTTTTCACAGTGGGGGTTATTTTCTTTGGCTCTGAAATAATTCTTAGTAAAAAAGTCTTTGTAGCAATTTGTGTTAAAGACATTTTAAACCATACCCTTGGTTTTAAAAATACATTAATGCTAATTCAAAATACAGAATTATGTTTTTTTTTAAGATTTTATTTATTTATTCATGAGAGGCACACACAGAGAGAGAGAGAGAGAGAGGCAGAGACACAGGCAGAGGGAGAAGCAGGCTCCATGCCGGGAGCCTGATGTTGGACTCGATCCCGGGTCTCCAGGATCACGCCCTGGGCCAAAGGCAGGTGCTAAACCACTGAGGCACCCAGGCTGCCCCAGAATTATGTTAAATATGTTGGTTTGAGGAAAAAGAGTGAGCCAGCACGCAGCTCCTTAGGTACCCATAGTTTATTCCTCCTTTTTTTTTTCAAATTTACTAAATTGATTTTAGGATGAAAAGTTTCTCTTAATTCACTCTGTATACCTGATTAAGTTTTTTTTTTTTTTAAACATTTAAACATAATGCAGAATGTATTTTGGAGGAAGAGAAATTGCAGTATTATGCAAGTTTGCTGACAGTTTTCTCCTTTGTGACCAAGCTGTGCTATGACTTTGTGAGGTAAAGGAAATATGTTGGAGCAATCTACTCCTATAGCAGAGTATCATATTTGAGCAGTCTATGCCTCAATTTTTAAGAATGCTTAATTTGTGCCCAAGGTCCTTATGGCCTATAGAATATATTCCATCTTTTTATTTCTTTTTTTTTAAACATCTTGTTTTGTTTTTAAAGATTTTATTTATTTATTTCAGAGAGAGAGAGAGAGCGTGCACAAACAGGAGCAGGGGGAGGGGCAGAGGGAAAAGCAGACTCCTTCTGGAGCAGGGAGCCCAATGCTGGACTCATTCCAGAACTCCGGGATCATGACCTGAGCCGAAGGCAGACCCTTAACCGATTGAGCCACCCAGGCACCACACCCCGCCCCCATCTTTTTATTTCTTTATTTGGTTTTTAAAAAAAAGAGTTAGCATTAGGCTTTAACCTTTTTCTTAAAATATTTTATTTATTTATGCATGAGAGACACAGAGAGAGAGAGGCAGAGATGTAGGCAAAGGGAGAAGAAGGCTCCTGTAGGGAGCTCCATCGGGACTCAATTCCAGGGCCCAGGATCATCACATTCTGAGCCAAAGGCAGACGCTCAACCACTGAGCCACTCAGGTGTCCCTAACCTTTATTATTATTATTTTTTTTTATCCAAGGCCTTTCCTTATGCTAATGATTGTTTTTTACAAATTCTCTTTAAATAATGGTAAGATTTATTTTCAAGTCAGTTAGAAAATCTTCAACTTGAAAATAAACCACTTCCAAAGATGTCTTTGAACTAAGCCTGACATCTGAACTTTCTTTTTAATTTGTTCTTGGCATTGTTAGCTCTTGTGCATTCCCTGGGCTTATTAGAGCATGTGAAGCTCTTACGACTTTCAGTTAATATAATAAAATCTGTTAATGTAAATTTATCTTGGTGTTCTGCATGTGTTTGCTGATTCTGCACACTTGAGTCATTCAGATCTAAATATAAAAGATCATGTTTTAAAAGTAAGGAACTAAATGATTCTTTCCAATTATGCTAAAATATTTAAGCATTTGGATTTAGTTTTAGTCTAGATGAAATATTTCTGGGAAATATGACTCCACATGTTTTTTTAAATTTGTTTTTGAGAGATAACCTAGTTGATTTGTAACATATGTGAAAGTGGATTTTCAAGCTGAATGGGCTATCTCGAGATTTGGGCTACTCTAGTAAACCAAATGGGATGAAGGACAAACATTGTGGACTGTACCACTTACTGGGTCATGAAAATGTATGCCTGGTCTGCTTAAGTAAGTACTCAGTTTGAGCCCTTAAGCATGATTTGAAAAGTCTACTGTCCCAATAGGACTTTTACCTGCCTGAGCCAGTGTAAATAAATACTTGTTAAGTGATATGTAAGAAAATCGTAATCTAGAAAAATAGTCCATGTTTTTCAGCTAATTTTGTTTTTTGTATTTGAAAAATCTTACCTTTTGGGACACCTGGGTGGCTCAGTGGCTGAGCGTCTGCCTTCGGCTCAGGGCATGATCCTGGGGTCCTGGGATCAAGTCCTGCATCAGTCTCCCCACAGCCTGCTTATGTCTCTGCCTCTCTCTCTGTGTGTGTCTTTCATGAATAAATAAATAAAATCTAAATATTAAAAAAAAAAGAAATCTCTTAGCTTCCTAAATATAAGTTTAAGTAACAATCTGGGTTACTTTATTCATGGATTTGCCCAAGTAAAATTAAGGGGTTTATCTGCAGTCTGTTTTTGTATCATGATAATTCACCCATTGGAAGCAAGTTTGACAAGTTGAGGATGAAGTGGTGACTTCTAAAGAGGATCCCCAGAATAGAATCAACATATTAATAAACCTGCCCATCACCCATTTCACCCATGTGAAATCCATTGAGTGTTGTTTGTCAACTAGTTACAGATCATGCCTGTGAGACTTCTCAGTCTTTAAATTTCACGAATTCCTGGCTATTGAGCTCATTAGGTTAGTACAGGTGGTTAGTACAAAAGGGTTAGAACAAAAGGATATGTAAGCTTTGCAAAATGACAAACAGTGGTTGTTTACTTAAATTCCAAAAACAGAGTCTTAAAAAAAAAAAACAACAAACCTTTTGTATGCATTTTAAAGACCCTCTAATTGGGCAGCACTGGTGGCTCAGCAGTTTAGCGCTGCCTTCAGCCCAGGGCGGGGTCCTCGAGCCCCGGGATCAATTCCCGCATCAGGTTCCCTGCATGGAGCCTGCTTCTGCCTGTGCCTCTGCCCCCCACCCCCTCCGTGTCTTTCATGATTAAATAAATAAAATCTTAAAAAAAATAAAGACCCTCTAGTTGATACAATGATCAATTAACAATTAAATCTGTCATCACCAGAACAGCTACTACTACTTGATTGATTTTAACTAATAGATATCAGGCAACTGATGAACCTTTGTACAAATAGGATGCCCCGATTGAATACTGTTTGGCTAACACAGATATTAATGTAAGATTTTGTCTTATTGTCAGTCAATCAAAAAGGGAAAAGTAAGGATCTTTCACAAAATACCTATGAGGGGAGCACCTGGGTGGCTCAGTGGTTGAGCATCTGCCTTTGGCTTGGATCATGATCCTGGGGTCCTGAGATTGAGTCCCACATCAGGATCCCCGTGAGGAGCTTACTTCTCTCTCTGCCTCTCTCTCTGTGTCTCTCATGAATAAATAAAATCTTAAAAAAAAAAAAAAAAGTACCTATGAGGGTAGGATTGGAGTGGAATTGAAATTTTTTTTCTTTTTCTTTTTGTAAGAGGTTAAGCTTTATTTCTACTCTCAAACTCTTACAACTTTGCATAAAGTCCTGATGGTCCCGGGGCAGCCTCCACTGAGTTGATGTGTCCTACCGAGGCCCTTGAGATACAGTCCATGGGGGGGCTTTTTCACACCATGGCCACCATGGGCCCAGAGCTCAGGTAGCTGATGAAGGGGTGGAAGGGCTTCCTCTACAGGTCATGGTAGTGCTGGGCAAGGATGTTCTCTGGTGCCTGCAACATCTTCATTCCCATCAGTTTGAAGCCCCTCCTCTCAAACCTCTGGATCAGATCTACAAGGAGACACCGCTGCACCCCTTCTGGCTTCACTGCAACAAGGGTCTACTCCCAGGTCCAGAAGGGACCTCCTGAGCTGGCATGCAAGAGCAGGCTTGGCCAGGGGCTGGGAGCCTGTGGGCTGCTCAGCAGCCCTGGCAATAAGGCACACCCTGAGAGGCCACCCACACCCCTTCCCTGTGGGCTACTGGCTTTAAGCTTTCTTTGTGTGAACATGCAGAGATAAAATTGGCCAGACATATTTACCTGTAACATTTACCCATTCATTAGTTGCTGTCCAAATGAATACATGACAATCAATTTGCTATATTCTAGCACTATGATTTTTGTGAAGTAGGCATATATCTGAAAATTTAAGAAAAGCGGTATTCATTCATTCAACAGATACTTATGTAATGGAGTATGAGATGAGGTTGGAGATGGGGGCAGGAGCCAGGCCTTGTGGTGTCCTGTAGGCAACAACAAGGACTTTGGCTTTTAATTCTAAGCAAATTGGAAAGAAATTGAAGGGTTTTTAAACAGGAGAGTAAACAAAAAAATATTTGATTTATTGTCTAAAAATATCTCTGTGCTGAGTAAAGAATAAACTGCAGTAAGGCAAGAGGTAAGGGCTTATTTCAATAGTCAAGACCAGAATGGATGGCAACACAAATTGAGGACGGGTCCAGGGCAACGGAAAGAAGTGGGCAGCCTCAGGTTGTACAGTCTAGAAACTGGTAGTGGAGTGAACAGAGAACTTAAACTGCATTTAATACCTAGACCTTCCTTTCCTAGATGCAAGATGACCTTGCCTCTCTTTTTTTATTCTTCAACTTCAAAACTTGAAGTTTTGGGAAAAGATCTACAAATCATGGCATCTCGTGCATTCTGTAGTTAAGTGTCTGAACAGAACTGTATTACTGGGCACGCAAAACAGAACAGGACAAATAGACCACTAAATATTTTAAAATGATGTCCTGACAGAACTTTTCAAAGTTCCAGGCGAGTGGTTTTCAATGGAGAGAGCGAGGTAAAGCTTTCTCCCTGTTGAATGATCCAATTGTTGGTAAGAACACAGTTCCTGTATCGCTAGCGTCAGTTGTCTCCTGGGTGGAGATGCAGCACCTTAGGTCACACAGGGTATGGAAAGGCCAACAAGTGACGCTGAGATAGTCTAAGCAGCAGTCCAGCATTAGGGCGATGTCACCAAATGATTTGTGATTGTCGTATACATTCTGAGAAGTTAATTTGGTTGAGGAGTTTTTTGATTTGAAGCTTTCAGCAAATGGTTTAGGGAGGTTGGTTTGGCTGAGGACAGAAGCCATCACTTCTTTTTATGTCATTCCTACTGAATGCTTAGCATAACACCAGTCCAAGGAGGCACTCTGCATTTTCTGTGAACACTTTTTTTAAAAAAAATCTATTTGAGGATATAACTGATGAACAGGCAAAGCACTGAACAAAATAGCTTGAACACTGAGAATCCCAAAATGGTGGAAAGAGCCGGACTTTGAAGTCTGACACAGCTTCAAATCCTGCTTCTTGCTCCTACCACCTGCATGATTTCAGGCAAATTACTAATCTCATCGTCTCTTTTAGTTTTACCTGAAGAAAAAAAAAAATAGAGGTGTGGATACCTTTTTTTTTTCTTCCAGTTTGCTAGTATTAAATAACAAAAACCTGAATAGAGTTTTTTTTTTTTTTTTAAAGAAAGAAAAGGGAAAACTGTGAACAGTAGAACAGTAATGGGTACTTAATGCATGTTTTGAGATTCAAGAAAGAAATTTTGAATTACAGAGCAGAAATCCCCCCCAGCATCCTCATGTTGAAGGAGTTAGGATAACCCATGATAAGAAAACAATTAGCATATCCATTTGTTGTAATTGTCTCAAGGTTGGAGATGAATGGGGGTGTTAGTTTTCATGCTATTGAATAATCAGAGACCAGAGAAGCCAAAAACGTGCAAATCGTAAAGTACAGGCAAGTGTAAAAGGAATTAGAAAGGGAAAGATGAGTATAGGCTTTTAGTAAACTGGAAACGATTAGCCTCAGAAAGCTGATCAGAACGTGGATAAGCACGTGGGAGAAGGGCGTGACAGGAAACTGGAAATATCTATTACCTTTCTCTTCTGCACTGAAATTCTCTTCCCTGGCCAGCATCCGGCGGCAGGGCGAGCCAAACCAGATGATCTTTCTGTTTTCCTTTTCCTGGTTCAATTTCTGCAGGACTCTGACTCCCGGCCAGAGTTGACTCAAAAGGTCTCTGCTTTCAGAGCCGGTTTACTGCCAGCTCCTGTGTCCACATCTTCAAAATCTTACGCTGCCAAATGCACTGGGACAAAAAAGCAGAGGGACTCCAATTTCTTAGAAGCCACAATCCGCATGGAGCTCCTCTAGGCCCTGAAGCTTGCGGCCTGCTCTGCAAGGCGGAGCCTCCTCTCAAGGCCCGCGCGACCTGGACTCTGCTGAGGGCTGTGCAGGCTGACTTGAGACGCGAGTGGGAAAATCCACGCCACCCGGCGTGGGTCGGTGGAGGGCGGCGGGGGGCCGCTGAGGCAGACAGCGGGAGACGAGCGAATGCGGACGCCGCTACCTGGTACCCTGCGTTTGGTGCTTAGCCCGGTACCTCGCACGCGGTGCTTAGTCCGGTACCCTGAGTTTGGTGCTTAGCCCTGGAACCCCGTACTTGGTCCTTAGCCAGGTACCCGGCACGCAGTGCTTAGCCGGGTACCCTGCTTTTGGTGCTTAGCCCAGTACCCTACATTTGGTGCTTAGCCCGATACCCCGCACGCGGTGCTTAGCTGGGTACCCTGCATTTGGTGCTTAGCCCAGTACCCTACATTTGGTGCTTAGCCTGGTACCCCACACTCGGTGCTTAGTCCAGTACCCTGCGTTTGGTGCTTAGCCCTGGTACCCTGGGTGGCTCAGTCGGTTAAGCATCTGCTTTCAGCTCTAGTCATGATCCCAGGGTCCTGGGGTCCAGCCCCTTATCAGGCTCCTTACTCAGCGGGGAGCCTGCTTCTCTTCTCCCCTCTGCCTGCTGCTCTGCTTGTGCTCTCTCTATCAAATAAATAAATTAAATCTTTAAACAAACAAAATAAAAAAAGAAACAAAACCCCAAAACAAAAACCTAATCCACTCTGTCTAACATGAATAATATGCTAGATATACTAGACATGCTACTGGTTCTTCAAAATACCACTGTTAGTTTCAACTAAAATATAACATGTTAATCAGGATAGACAGAAAATAGACCTTATAACCAGCTTTTTTCTCCCTCCCCTCCCATAATAATTCAAGAGAAAGCAAAGGACCAATGAAGATCTACAAGTGTGCTTTGATTTGGGACTCATGAGTGTGTTTTATACACTAAAAGATTTTGTTTCTTGGCCCTTTGGCATTTCAAAATTTGCACATGTCTGTATAATGGTAATTTCAGGAGGAGTTGCCTTTTAAATATGGTTTACACATTGAAGAGCATTTTAAATTTGTTGATCTCATGGCAAACAAGTGCCTAATAATTTTAAAATAAGCATATATTTTTTGCATTGAGGAATTTAGGAAGCGGGACAACACACTGCCACCAAGTTTAATTTCAGTGGTGATGTGTTTTGCATGTTCTAATGGCAACACTTAGTGAAAGTTACTAAGCTCTTCTATGAGCTATTTGTGAATCTCTGGTTGTCCTAGTGGCCAGGATTATTATCTTAGATGGGTCAAGTTCTCACTTTTTTTTTTAAGATTTTATTTATTTATTCATGAGGGACACACAGAGGGAGAGGCAGAAACACAGGCAGAGGGAGAAGCAGGCTGCATGCAGGGAGCCCTATGTGGGACTCGATCCTGGGTCTCCAGGATCAGGCCCTGGGCTGAAGGTGGCGCTAAACCACTGAGCCACCTGGGCTGCCCAAGTTCTCACTTCTTAGGTGCCATTTGACCTTTCCTGCATGCACTCGTGCAGCCATTGGGAGTGATGCCCCGTGCTACTTAAATTCTTTCCTTTCCCTTCTTCACCATCCCCTTCTGCTCGTCACCAATCTACTTTTTTGTCCTCCTCTTCCCATTTTTACCCCATGTCAAAAGTTTATGGTTAAATTCCCTTGATAGATTCTCATAGATTAATTGGTATATGATGCAACTCTGCAGTATTTGGCATGTCACCATATTTTGTTTATTTTCATTTTACTTTCAATAGCACAATTTAAGAAACACAGAGTGTAGGGATCCCTGGGTGGCGCAGCGGTTTGGCCCCTGCCTTTGGCCCAGGGCGCAATCCTGGAGACCCAGGATGGAATCCCACGTCGGGCTCCCAGTGCATGGAGCCTGCTTCTCCCTCTGCCTGTGTCTCTGCCTCATTCTCTCTCTCTCTCTGTGAGTATCACAAATAAATAAAAATTTAAAAAAAATTAAAAAAAAAAAGAAACACAGAGTGTAGGATTAAGATCAATGTTGGGATCCCTGGGTGGCGCAGCGGTTTGGCGCCTGCCTTTGGCCCAGGGCGCGATCCTGGAGACCCGGGATCGAATCCCACATCGAGCTCCCTGTGCATGGAGCCTGCTTCTCCCTCTGCCTGTGTCTCTGCGCCTCTCTCTCTCTCTGTGACTATCATAAATAAATAAAAATTAAAAAAAATTAAAAAAAAAAAAGATCAATGCGTGTTACATGCATTGATTATGTGCACCCTTTTGTAGAATGGACTGACCTTCAAAGGTATTTGCTTTGGGACCTTGCCCAAAACATACTTTTGATTCTCTAGGGTTAGTGAGGAATGGAACTGTCAGGGCAGCAAAAGTCAATGATTAGTTAAAGGATTTTTCTACCATCCCCTTTGTTTTCTACCCAAAACCTTGTTAAGCAATATCTAGATATCACTCTCATTGGTTTTGAGGCATCGACAAATGAGATATTTCTTCATAAAATCTTAGAACAATCTTGAACTCTTATTTACTTGGGCAAAAGAGGATACAAAGGAATTTGTCTACAACACACAGCTGGGCTCTGTGACCCTGAGTGCATTTCTACACCGAAGGGCCAAGTGTTCTACCCTGACCATCTCCTCTAGAATAGAAAATGTCGTTGAAACAAGGGGTGGTGGAAAGGGAGGTGGGCAGGGTGTGGGGGTGACTGGGTGACGGGCACTGAGGGGGGCACTTGATGGGATGAACACTGGATGTTATGCTATATGTTGGCAAATTGAACCCCAATAAAAAATAATTTAAAAATTTAAAAGAAAAGAAAAAAAGAAGATGTCATTGAGAAGACATTCAGCCATGACTCTCTTTGTGGAGGCGTGTCCATTGGGCAGATTTTTTCTATTAACTAGCCTTAACTGGCAAAGGTGCATACATTTTATGTGAGAGAAAAATTCATTTTTTTTTTTTTTGAGAAAAATTCTTACAGGAATTTTTGCAGACATATATTCTTTCCTTGCTGCAATATTTGTCTTTTGGGAAATGACTTGCAGAGCCTTGTGGTAAATTGCTTAAGAGTAGTTATAATCTGTTAATTCCATTTTTTTCTCCCTAAGAGAGACGGAGGAAAAAACCATCTGATGAATATCTAGGTCCCTAGGCTCATACAGGAGCATTGGACCAAAGGTCTCCCAGAACAGCAGTGTTACTCTAAAATAAAGAGACTGGCTCTTGACCGGAGTCTATAGCAATTTAGCAACCAGAGTCCAAGGGGCATCTTTGGCTGGGCTACAGGATTCTGGAGAGCCCTCTAAAAAAAAAAAAAAAAAAAAAAAAGGCTACACTGTGTTTTTTGTAGGTACATTTCATCAGGTTTTCAAATGCTTCACTGACTTTCTAAAATAATCTGTAGCATTCCAGAGATAAGGTTTGCATTTCAAGTTATATTTAATTCTTTTCTTTCTTTTCCTCTTCCTCTTCCTCCTCTTCCTCCTCCTCTTCCTCTTCCTCCTCCTCCTCCTCCTCCTCCTTCTTCTTCTTTCTCCTCCTCCTCCTCCTCCTCCTCCTCCTCCCCCTCCTCCTCCTCCTCCTCCTCCTCCTCCTCCTCCTTCTTCTTCTTCTTCTTCTTCTTCTTCTTCTTCTTCTTCTTCTTCTTTTGAGAGGGGGGGGCGGAGAGAGAGTACAGGTGGTGGGGAAGAGCAGAGGGAGACAGAGAATCTCAAGCAGACGCCACACTCAGCATGGTGTTAGACCTCAGGCTCGACTCCATGACCCTGAGATCATGACTCGAGCTGAAATTAAGAGTCGGATGCTTAACCAACTGAGCCACCCAAGCACCCCTAAAATTAATTCTTAATTGGTATGCTATTGCCTAATTCCATCTTTGGGGATGGAATTTTTCAGAGCCCTTAAGTATCTATCACCCAGTGCCAACAATCACCTAGTGACACGTGGCCAGGCCACTTCCTCTCTTATCCTGTACCTCCTGCCCCATCTCTGTTGTAAAGCAAGTTCTAGACATTGTATTAATTTATTGAAGAGGGTGTTTAAAGAAACAAAAATACATTTATCTGGATGAGAATTATGATCCTATGTTACATACATATTAACAGTATCTTGGAATTTTTGGAAAGGACATTCATGTGTGTCATGTAATTCTTACGGTAATCTTTGAAGTGTAAATCTTTATTCCCACGTTGGAATTGAGAAAACCACGGCTTTGACAGAGATTGTTATTCCTACCCAGTCACAAAACAAATGCTACAGAGATAGGACTGTCAGATTCCAAGTCTTGGCCTCTTTCCCACGCACCGCTACCACCTCACAGACTGGTAGTTGTGAATGAACTTCAACAACATCCCTATGTGAGGGGAAGAAAGAAAATTTAAAGTGGTTCATGCATTTTACAACCCAATCTTCCATTAGTTTGGAGATTTCTGGAGCTCTTCATCCTTAGATCAGTAATCGCACTTAGTTCTGTGCTGTGAAATTGGACTGACAGGACCTTGTAGAAAATTGTTCTTAGTATGAACAAGACACTAGGTTTGAATTAGGTTAATATGTAACTAGCACATTCTCTGTCCTGGAGAAGTTGATTCACTGCTTTGTGCAACAGAATTGATATTTTGATAGTCCCTAAATGCCATGATTATGCATTTATTTTGTGCTTAAACATACTGTGTGTTAAGGGGATATCGAGATGAGCAAAGCAGATTCTGGCCCCAGGAAACTTTCAATCTAATGGTGGGGAAAATATAGACATAAATATTTGTAAGACTTGTCAAAATATAGATAAATTTAGGAGTTCAGAAGATAATAAAAC
Organism: Canis aureus; assembly: GCF_053574225.1. NCBI lineage: Eukaryota > Metazoa > Chordata > Mammalia > Carnivora > Canidae > Canis > Canis aureus. The sequence goes on along the minus strand of NC_135615.1, from coordinate 9,133,254 downwards.
TATTCACTGTTTATGGATTACTTCTCTGTTAAGAAATAGGGATGTGTGTTGTTGGTTTTAATGCTTCAACACACCTTTAAAGGCAAATATTGGGGCGCCTGGGTGGCTCAGCAGTTGAGCATCTGCCTTTGACTCAGAGCATGATCCTGGGGGTCCAGGATTGAGTCCCACATCAGGCTCCTGCAGGGGGCCTGCTTTTCTCCCTCTGCCTATGTGTCTCTGTTTCTGTCTCTCTCTCTGTCTCTCATGAATAAATAAATAAAATCCTTAAAAAAATAAAATAAAGGCAAATATTATTAACCCCAGCTATAGCTGATGAAGTTGAGGTTTGTATGTCTGGTGACTTGGGCATCCCAGGTGAAGGGAGTAGCCTCAGAGAATTGCTGAATGAGTGAGGGGTCTGGGAAGCAAAGAAACTTCTCAGGTTCAGGAATCAGGAAACAGTGAATGACAAGGTCAAAAGCATATTCAAGGCCTCTAACCTGTAATGATAAGGAAAAAACATTAAGTGGATATGTATTGTCAAGTGTAGGAAAAGCATGGCCTCAATGAAGTGTCTACCGATCAGTGAAGTTCGTATGGACCTTCTGAGTGATGATATGAGTACTTTTGGGAGGCTGTGGCCTTAGAATGCACAAAATTCTGATGCATGCTTTTCATTTTCACCCGTGGTTCTTTCTTTTTTCCTTTCTAGACTGTGGTCAGCTCTCTGCTATGAGCAATTCTCTAGCAGCTGAGCTTTAGTTTAAGACCTTGTAAAACCCCTATATAATTATATTACCTACAAAGAATAATCTGATAGTGAGTTAAGTGAACATTATTTTGATTTCATATTGTTTAACCATCTCTATTCCATGTGGCAGTGGCCTAAGCAACTTGTTCTTATTATCCAGGTGTCTCTTTGATTAATTAAATTTGATTGGTAGGTTTTTTACATAAGAATTAATCAAAATTAAGGTGATGAAACTATCCTTTAATAGTGGGTCCATGTCATTATATATTTGTCAAAACCCATAGAATGTACAACTCCAAGAGTGAAACCCAATGCAAACTATGAACCTTGAGGGATATTGATGTATCAATTGGAGCAAATATATCACCCTGGTATAGGATACTGATAATGGGGGAGGATATGTATGGATGGGGGTAGAAAAATCTCAGTAGTTTCTGCTCAGTTTTTCTGTGAATCTAAAACTGCTCTAAAAAATAAAGTCTTTTAAAAAAATTAAAACAAGTAGAGACCGACCAAAGCCAGGAGCCTTCTATCTAGGTAGTTTCATCTGTGAGTTTAGGAGTTGGTGGTAAAGGTAGGAGTACTATGTAATAGCACACCTGAGGGCAGCAGGGAGCCAGGATTCTTCCAGCTGTACCAAGAGTGGCAAGAGGTTCCTCAGAACGATTAAATTCTCTTGTGATGTGAGAATGTTCAACCGAGAAGAACATGACAGAGGAGAGATCTTAAGAATCAGAAAGAATGTCATACTTGTCATTCTACAAATACAGAATTCATCATTCTTTTCCATCCAGAACTGATGCAGGATGAACCACTCTACTATCCCTCACTCTCCCAAAAGCCTTGTAGTGATGACTTCCCTTAAGAACACATCTTGATTTTGTCATGATAGTTGGCTCTTGGGTCATTTTTAATTTAAAAGTTCAAAACGCAAACAAAAACATGTACATCTAATCTAATGTAATCTAACATAAAAATTATGTCAGATTTTGCCAAGTCTCTCTCTCTCTCAATATTTTGTTAGAAAATCATGGCAGCTGGGCAGCCCGGGTGGCTTAGTGGTTTAGTGCCTGCCTTCAGCCCAGGGCGTGATCCTGGAGACCCAGGATCAAGTCCCGTGTCGGGCTCCCTGCATGGAGCCTGCTTCTCCCTCTGCCTATGTCTCTGCCTCTCTTTCTCTCTCTCTCTCTCTCTCTCTCTCTCTGTGTGTGTGTCTCTCATGAACAAATAAATAAAATTTAAAAAAAATCATGGCAGCTAAATATCTATTTCTATCTCTCTTTCTAGATAGATGTATAGATAGGTAGGTAGATAGATAGATAGATAGATATCTCCCTTGCATATATGTACCCTTTTTCTCTTACATGATTTTGACTAAAGTACTCTCTTTTTTAAAGTACTCTCTACTATCACTTATTTTTTCTTCTCTAAACTCACTTGTTTTGAGTTTGCTTTTTTATTTTCACTGAATACTTTCTTTAGATTCTTAGTATTGAAAACTATAACACACACACAAAGTCTTGAAAAAAAAGCAATAATACTCTATCAAGAGTTGGAGCCCAGTTTCTCTGGTATTCCTAATAGCACTAGTTTCTGGAGGCCTCATAGTTCCTGATCTTATATATCTTTGTTAGCCAAATCATATTTCCATTTGTTTAGAGTCTTGGTTCCTGGGTCAATCATTTTATTTCTTTAAAGAACTATATGAATTACAATTACAGGAAGGGACTAAGTGAGCCAGGAAATAAAGATTTTCGATCAATCCTTCAGTCACCTTCCTGTAGTGGTAGTGAAGCCAGTGAAATCTTCCTTGCATAACTCTTATTGTAAGTGTGGAGTTGCCCAGATCAATCTTACCAAGTAGGAAAGAAAACTGGTATGATTCGTTTAAGGGAGTAAAATAATTAAGTGTCTTGGATTCAGCTATTATACTTTTGTATACAATTGTGTTGTATGTTGAAATTTACTATCTTCATTTTTTAAAAGATTTATTTGTTTGTTTTAGGGACAGGGGAGGGGCAGAGGGAGAGACTCAAGTGGACTCCACAGTGAGCACGGAGCTCCATGTGAGACTCTGCTGTGGGGCTCAGTCCTACAACGCTGAGATCTGGACCTGAGTCCAAACCACAAACTGGCTGCTTAACTGACTACACCACCTACGCGGCCAAAAATATACTATTTTTTTTTCTAAGATTTTATTTATTTATTCATGGGAGACACACAAGGAGAGGCAGAGACACAGGCAGAGGGAGAAGCAGCCTCCCTGTGGGGAGCCCAATGCAGGACTCAATCCCAGGACCCTGGGATCATGACCTGAGTAAAAGGAAGACACTTAACCACTCAGCTACCCCCCAGGTATCCCAAAATGTACTATGTCTTAAAAGAAATATGGCTTCAGAATTTTTTTCTTGTATCTCAGTCTGCCAGTCACAGAGAAATTCAGTAAATGCCTATGAAACTAGATATGATCACCTGTGTCCTTGAAGTTTTTTTTTTTTACTTCCACCATAGTATTTTATTAGTTTTTTTTTTTTTTCCCACACTCCATAAAATGTCTCTGATGTCTATGTCTTGGCTGTTTTATGTTGCATAGTGGTATGATTTCTAACTGGTGCTCTCTTGTTAATCCATTGGCAAATATTTGTCTTTATTCTGTCAAATGGAACATCCTGAAATTACTCAATACATCAAAATATTAGATATTTCTTGAGCTGTTTAAAAGATTATTATTGATCTCTAAAATCGTTTATAATTTAATCTTTCAATTAGTTTTACTTTTTTTCTAAAGATTTTATTTATTTATTTATTCATGAGAGACAGAGAGAGAGAGGCAGAGAGATAGGCAGAGGGAGAAGCAGGCTCCACACCGGGAGCCTGGTGTGGGACTCCACTGGGGGACTCCAGGATCACACCCTGAGCCACCCAGGTGTCCCTAATTAGTTATACTTTTTAAGTAAGAAACTAAAGCTGCTTTCTTCAAAAGACACTTTTTTTTTTAAGGAAATCAGAGATTGATATGGATGATATATGAGCATTTATCAGTAAATGTTACCTAGCTCCCTCAGTTATTTGCAGAGGTAATATACAACATACTTAACAATGCATATGTTATGAGTATCTTCCAAGAAGAATAAGGCATGGGTCTTAGAACTAGAGAAAATTGCTGGATACTCAAGAGAAGGCTCCTGGGGTAGTTGATATAGTTGTATCAAGAAGACTCAGCTAGTCATCCTTTCTATTGTTGAAGAATTGTGGCAAGAGTCTAGATTCGATCTTGACACAGGCCAGCTGAGAAAGTGATTTATGTTTACTATTATTCTAATAGAGCAGCATGACACTGAAGACAGTCTTCAAAATCAGAAAGACCAAGTTTGGAATCTGCCTTTATGGCTTGTGCGGCCCTGGGGAAATTTCTTATCCTCTGGGTGAAACAGTTTCCTTTTTTATAAATAAGTATGGTGATATCCTCCAAGTAGGGTCACCAGATAGTAATAGCTAATGTGGGAAAAACAATTGCTGGCCTACACACAGGAAGTGTGTGGTCATTGAGAGGGGTTGCCACCATTCCCTTCATTTCTGTAGCCCCACTCTTCCGGGTTGCTCTTTTGTTCTTGAACAACCTTTCCTTGGGCTCTTTGTCTTCTGCTCCTGCCTTGAACATGAGTGCTTGCCAGCTGCCTTCTGTTCTTTTTGCGCTCACCCTTTCCTGTGATCTCATCTGGAACCCTGTACAGATGCTGTCCTAACTTCAGCAACAACTTCCTAGCCTGAACCACTCTTCAGTATTTCTCCTGGGCTCGGAATCCAACTTGTTACTAGTAATTTCCGTTTGACTACCCTCCAGCTACCTCAGACTCTGTATGTCTACAACTGAACTCACCCATCACACACTTTTTCCCATCATACACTCTCTCCTTGCGTCTTCTTTTTATTTATTTATTTATTTATTTATTTATTTATTTATTTATGATAGTCACAGAGAGAGAGAGAGAGAGGCAGAGACACAGGCAGAGGGAGAAGCAGGCTCCATGCACCGGGAGCCCGACGTGGGATTCGATCCCGGGTCTCCAGGATCGTGCCCTAGGCCAAAGGCAGGCGCCAAACCGCTGCGCCACCCAGGGATCCCTCTCCTTGCGTCTTCTGAGTTAAAGTAGCACTATTTGCTTACTCTCTCAAGCCAGAAAACTGAAGGTCATTTTTGAACATTCACTACCATTTTTTTTTCATTCACTACCATTTTTATACCCAAATATGTCATGTATTCTTGTAAAATTTGCCATTTAACTATCTTTTCATCTCCACTGTAGTTTGGGCCCCCATTTTTTTTTCTACTAAGTATCTTTCCCCATTTCCAGTATCAACCCTCTTCAGACTATTCTATGCAAAACCAAGACAATAATTTTTTAATACTACTTTCTTTTAAAATTTTATTACACCCAAAATGGCTTAAAGAAAGATAATAAAATACACACACATATATATATATATACACACACATAAATAAGAATAACTAGGGATCCCTGGGTGGCGCAGTGGTTTGGCGCCTGCCTTTGGCCCAGGGCGCGATCCTGGAGACCCGGGATCGAATCCCACATCGGGCTCCCAGTGCATGGAGCCTGCTTCTCCCTCTGCCTGTGTCTCTGCCTCTCTCTGTGTGACTGTCATAAATAAATAAAAAAAAAATAAAAAAAAAAGAATAACTACCTGTAATCCACTAGGTAGATGAAACCACTACCAAAACTTGGTACACATTCTCTCAGACTATTTTAAACTTTTAAACAGCAGACTGTGCTGTAAGGTCAAACTTTAGAAGTTTTTGAATCCTTGATATGGTGAGATTGAAAATAAATAGCGAATGGGGGCACCTGGGTGACTCAGAGGATTAAGTATCCAGCTCTTGATTTCAGCTCAGGTCGTGATCTCAGGGTCCTTGGATGGAGCCTTGCTTTGGGCTCTGCATTCAAAAGGGAGTTTGCTTAAGACTCTCTCTCCCTCTCCTTGGGCCCTTCCCCCCTGCTTTTCACTTTTCCTCTCTCAAGTAAATAAATAAATCTTAAGAAAAAAAATTAGCTAAGATCTGCAGTCTGACCTGCACTGGGCAATTGACCATACACTGTGCTGTCATAATAGAGTCCGACTATTGGCTGATGATTGATTCTTGGTCAATTTCATTTTAAAGGCCATATGGCCAAATCACATACCTTTGTTGAGGTTATAGCCTTTCCTGAAAGAAACAGCTGTCATCCTAGGAGTGATGGATCCTGGAGCATGAAACGTGGACAGTCAGCTGACGTGAGATAAAAGGCTTTTTTTCTCCTTAATACCAGAATTTCCTTTAGTCTACACTTGGAGGATTTCAAGGCCTTTCCGGTGAAGCAACAGCAGTGGCGACATGGGGGAAGCTGGGAGCACCAACCCTGCTAGAGACCAAAGAGATGCCCTGGGCATGCGCAGTAGAAATTCTGCAGGTGGTTCTTCCCTCCTCGTGTTCCCAAAACTACATACAGCGAGACTCAAAGTTACAGCCTGCTTCCTGCTGAACCCTGGGGAAACAAGAGTAAAGGTCCATTTGATACTTGAGGCAAAATTAAATGACTGAATGCATGTAACTAGAAAGGCTAGATAAAGCTAAGATAACCAGTAAGTAAATGTTTGTTGAAACACATTCACTGCTCAGTGACCTGAAGTCAGCAGTAATAGAATAGAAGACAAGTACATTGTAGTAGATATCTGGCACCTTTTCAGCACTGATCGGCCTTTTTTTTTTTTTTTTTAAGATTTTTATTTATTTATTCATGAGAGACACACAGAGAGAGGCAGAGAGACACAGGCAGAGGGTCTTAATTTACTTTCGCTATGTGTTTTATAATCCTGTGTATGGAAATAATTGGCCTTTAAAAGGTAAAATCTTCTCTAGGTGTTTGATTTTTCGCTAGATGACAATCCTTTGAGAAAACAAGCCTTCATAAATAAGAGGTGGGCCACGTTTCTTTGTTTGATTTCATTGTTCTGAAGCCTTTCATTGTTGACCTTCATTCACAAGTTTTGTCAACTGAGGGCAGTTTCTGTGGTTAGCAGCGCCCCTCCCCCCACGGTATTTCAATATTGCCTTGGGTGGTGACTTTGCTTTGGCACTTGGTTTATGAGCCATTATCTTGTGAAGGAACTTGCAACTCTTCAATTTAAATCTATCTTGTTAATGCTTCCCTGTTTTACTAGTGGAAAATAGATATGAGATTTCTTGAGTCTCAAAAGGCACTTTTATGTACCAATTATTTTAGGCTAGTTTCTTTGAAGGCAGCAATTAACATAGTATATTTAAATAGCTAAGTTTATTAAAAATAGCTAAGTTTTTCCTCTGCATATCCTGGCCTCTGAAATGTCACTATCATGTGTATCGCATGTTATTTAGATCATGGGGACAAGGTGTTTCAAAGTAAAGTCAAAACAAATTCAGCCTTTCCAGTCCTAAAGTTAGTTTTATTTTATTGCTGTACAACAGATTCAAGTGGGAATCTACTTCTGTAAGTTACCTTTAGTTTCTTAAGAATACTCTTCTCAGAAAGTTAAGCTAAGTATCTTTTCAGTCTTTTTTCTAAATATTTTTATTTATGGATAGGAAATGGAAATATTTTTAGTTTTTATAGCACCAAGATTATGTCTGAACTTCTTAAAATGGAATAAAATAGATCAAGATAATATCTGTTGTATAAAGTATTACACAATTATAAAAGGTTTATACTAATTGAATTAAATATACACTAATATTTAAATATTCATGTACTCTGATATTTAAATATTCATGTACTCTAATATTTAAATATTTGTTTTCTTCTAAGGCCCAAGATAGTGGGTTGCTTATTCCACCAGATCTTCAATTTTAGTTTGTACCCTGATTACCTGGAAAATCCTGGGTCCTGTCCTGAAGAGCTGATTCTGTAGATCTGAGAAAGGCTAAGAATTCACTTTTCTTTTTTTTTTTTTTTTTTTAAAGATTTTATTTATTTATTCATAGAGACAGAAAGAGAGGGGCGGCGGAGGAGGCAGAGGCACAGCCAGAGGGAGAAGCAGGCTCCATGCAGGGAGCCTGATGTGGGACTCGATCCAGGGTCCCCAGGATCACACCCCAGGATGCAGGCGGTGCTAAACCGCTGCGCCACCTGGGCTGCCCCAGAATTCACTTTTCTAACAAGTTTTTAGGTGATGCTGATGGTTGGAAAACCACTAGTTTAAGCATTCAGAGGGATGTTTTTTCATAGCTGAGTATTGGAATGTTTCTGTGGCTAATAGGCACAGACAGGGACTTCTCATAGGTGTTCCAAATCTAAGATCTTTGATCTTACATCTCCATTTAGTTTGATGATCTTTGGAATTCTGGCCCCGGGGATGGAAAAAGAGCTGATGCCATTAGCCCCAAATCAGCTATGGGAGAGTAGGTAAAAGTAGAAGAATGTGTTAGTTTAGGTTCGGACAAATTGAGTTGGGTGTCCAGGTAGAAGTGTGCTAAAGGCAAATAGAAGTTATGGACCAGCACTCCAGAGCAAAAAAAGGGCTGTAGAGAGAAGGAAACTAGTAACTTTCTGATGACATAGGGGTCGATGCCTTTGCTGCTTTGTTTCATTTAATTTCCACAAGTCTCCTAAGCGTAGGCAAAAAGTATTCTCATTTTTATCCACGAGGAAGGAAACCAAGATTCAGAAATTAAGTAACTTATAATTAGTTGTCTAGGACCAAAATTTGAACCCCGTTTGGTTTGTTTCTAAACTCTCTATTATATCTGTGGATGAGAGAGTTTGAAAGGGGACGGTAGACTTTAGTGTTCTATACTGGGGGGGATCAGATAGCAAGAGGCTGAGAAAGTCATTGAGATTTGCTGTCTGAAAAGAAAGTCTTTGGTATTTTGGTTGAGAGTGTAAGTTCCTCGACTGCAGAGGGCAAGGAAGAAGAGGCAATGATGGAAGATTCGCTTTTTGAAGATTGACTTTAAAAGGAAAAAGAAAAGAGAATGATGTTTTGAGGATTAGGGTCTTCTCTAACATAGACACCTGTTATAGACTGAATGTTTGTATCTCAGCCAAGTTCATATGTTGGGGTCCTAACCCCTATGTAGTGATATTTGGAGGTGGGACATTTGGAAGGTAATCAGGTTTTGATTATGTTATGAATATGGGACCTCCATCATGGAATTGGTGCCCTTGTAAGAAGAGGAAGAGAGAGATGTCTATTTCTCCATGTATATGCACCCACAAAAGGCCACGTGAGCACACAATAAGAAGGTGACCATCTGGGACGCCTGGGGGGTTCAATGGTTAAGCGTCTGCCTTGGGCTCAGGGCATGATTTGGAGTCCCAGGATCAAGTTTCACATGGGGCTTCCTGCATGGAGCCTGCTTCTCCCTCTGCCTGTGTCTCTGCCTGTGTCTCTCTGTCTCTCATGAATAAATAAATAAAATCTTAAAAAAAAAAAAAAAAAAAAAAGGTGGCTGTCTGCAAGCTAGGCAGAAGACCCTCACCAGATCTGGACCATACTGACACCTTGTCCTTAGACTTAGACACAGCTTCCAGAACTGCATGGAAGTAAATGTCTGCTGTTTAAGCCACCCGGACTATAGCATTTTAATATAGCAGCCTGAGCTAAGACACCACCCATGCAAATTGGTGGGTTGTTTATTCAGACATGGTCCATTGAAAGATGGCTCTAAGGGTTTTGAATATGTGAAATTGGTGTCTCTTGATGTTTGTTCCCATCCCTACTTCTGTTGGAACACTTACAAACAAGCAGGGTATTCCAGTCTTGTCAGCATTCTCCTGCCAAATATGCTTAATTATGTAACTGGGTGAGGTGTGCATTGCCTCTTACATAAGAACCGGTTTTTCTGTCATTTATCAAGCTGGATTGGGCTACTTCTCTTTCACTTGTGTGCATGTGATACATGAGGTGGTGAAGGTGGTGTTAAAAGCATTACTTGAAGGGCTTTCAGTTTTAGTTTGAGCTTCAGAGCTGATGAACTAAAGTTCTTAACACTTAACACTAAAGAAATCAACTCTATTATATTTAGGGCTTTGAAGTGTTTAGAGACCTATCCAAAATAAATGAAATATCAAGTTATTGATTCATATGGGTCAGTGCCTTCATATAAAGGATAGTGTAAAATGTTATTTCCTTTCAGGCCTGAACTCATTTTATCTTTTCATTTTGAAGTTACAATGGAGATGACTTATAAATGCCTACAGATTTTTTTTTTTTTTTTCTGCAGCATGGCTAGAAATGTTCGTAGTTGATTTATTACTAATCTCTTGAATCTGTAACAGGTAGAGCCAAGAGAATGAGGAGCATATTGAACATGAAGCTAGTGGGGCTGAACTTCTTCTTCAGCCAGGAAGAATATAAAATGACTAATCTATCACCAAGATGCTAATTAGTATCTAAGAGAAAGTGAGATTGCTGACATCACATAATTTCTATGAATTGAAATATGTTTTGGAAATGATTGATGGGCTTTTCTTTTGTCTGAAGCATATTCTAGCTGAGGTTTTAAATGGCAAGGAATTCTCCCTGAGGGTAAATATGAAGACTATGTGAAGCTAGGCTCTTCATATTTTTTAGCAATATGAGGTCTCAAGAGTGGACAGACACTCAAATTTCCCCAAAGTCAGCCCTGTGTGTAAGGGAAATGTAATACACCAAATTAGAGAACCATCAGCAGCTTCTAAGACAGATATGGATAGAGTATATATAGTCTTTTACAGGCCAATGGTGGCACTATCCTTCTTCTAAGTCACCTGAAAAAAAATTACAAATATTAAAACGATGTTTTGGGTTACACACTGAACAGGTGTGTTTTGGGTTACACACTGAATTATTCCCTGGATCATCTGAATGTATTATATGTATGTGTCTGGGGGTATATATAAGACCATAACCTTTTTGTGTCTCATCTGTAAAATGGGGATAATAGTAGTACCCACTTTTATAGAGTTGTTATGAAGATTAACTATTAATATGTCTAAAGTCCATAGAATTATACCTACCATAGAGTAAGCCCCCAATTAGAGTAATACATTTATTACTTAGAAGGGAACATGGAATAAGTCCTCTTCCCACAGCTATTGGCAAAGAGAGAGAAGAAAAAAGGGGGGATGTGAAAGGTAGAGATACCTCAGTCAGGCAAGCTCAGCAGTGAAGGGGCAGATTGGAGAGCATTGGTACAGATGAGGCTGCTCATGATGTGGGGGGGCACATCACGATTGAGATCTATCTTGTTTCCTTGGAAGGGCACATCTTGTGGGGACAGTGACTGCCAGTGGGTGGCCAGGGTAGGTAGGCAAGGACAACCCTCTTAATTCCCTTTCCGCGAACTAGGTTTTTGCTTTTGGATTATTGTCATATCTGAGCACAAGCGCCAGCTTGAGCAGCCTTTGAGGGAAGCTACCTTCTCCCATTCAAGACTCAGGGCTCGCTTAGAAGTAAAAGAGACTCTACTTCGTTCCCATGCACTCAACTCTTGCCTTCCTTCGGGAAATGGCATGTTGTTTGCCTCTTTAAGCATGTATGGACAGATACTTTTCTTAAAGGACCTCTCTAATCAAAGAATCACAAAGCCTCCTCCAGATATATATTTAGAAGTGTTGCCATGGTCACTGTTTCCTGTTTGGGCATCTGTCATCTGGCTACTGCAGCCTGCAGGTGAGACTCTTCCAACAGCTCATCACACATGTCTACGCCAGCTCAGTGGGGGGAGGACCAGGACTCCAGAAGAATCCCTTGTTGCTATCAACAGTCTTGCTAATTGCTTTACAATTTTACTGTAATTGGGCAAGCCACTTGATCTCCATGGACCTCCATCCCCTCCTTCTGTAAAATGAGGGTGCTTGAGCCTCTGAACTCCTGCAAAGTGTGATGTCCCATTTGCTACATGTGACCCCAGTCACAAAGATGTTAACTCACTCTAGGGCGGCTAACATATTTCTTACATACCGATTACAAAAGTGATTCAACAGAAATCCCTTCCATTCGATAACAATCTCAAGGAGATTGGATCTAGTGACCCGGAAGCCACTATTACTGTTAACTTCCCCTTGGGCTCCTTGCTGTCTAGTCTGACCAATCCCCACCCTCACTTTACTTGAAGCAGGCCTTGCTGTTATTTACTTCTTGGAGGCTCCCAAAGCTCAAACCAGTTCATCAGAAAGATTCCTGGGCTCAGAAGACTTCCTGGAAGTGAGAGGTTTTAATTCCAGCCCGGGCAGGATCAGATTGATCCAGATAAGCCTGGTCTGAGATTCTTCTGGGATTCTTCTGTCATTGTCAATTGCTGATGTAGAAACTGTTTTGTAATACTTTGAATAAGGTCTTTTTCCAGACATGATCATGATAGCATTTTTTTCGGTGGTTAGCAACCATGGAGAGATGGCATGCAAAGAAAATTACCAATATTTACTATGAGGTTGCTGTGAAATTGCAAAATTGGATTTTTTATATATTTTAGGGATGACAAAATGATCAGCAAGAAAGGATAATGCTGACTCCATCAGTGACTGATGGAGGGAAACTCTGGGGTGAGCATAAGTGAGCCCATGGATACTACGTCTGAAGATGAGATTTGCTCTCTGTATATTTCTAGCAGCCAGCAGTTTAAGTGTGTGGAGAGTCTACACATGCAGAACATGAACTTGGAGTGTTCCGATCAGAGGTTTTATATATTATTTCATAAACTTCTGGTGGGTAGTTATAGTCTAATGCATATTGTCTTTGCCAAAGTACTTGAGTTCATTACACTCAAAATAAAGGCTTAGCTGCTTCAGATGCTTTTTGTGATGAAGAGAGGAGAGACCTATATACATAAATAAATTGCATAGCGTGTCCGATAAATATTGTAAGTGAAAATGTGATCCTCTTGTCTGTGAGAGAATCTCATAGGTACTCTCAAGCAAATTGCTTCTTTAAAATGTTCTATTTTCATTTTATCATTCTGATTTGGGGACCTAGAAGATTTAAATCATATCAGAATGCACAAAACAGGAAATTTTCTTAGTACAGTTAATATCTTCTCCCTGGTTTATTAGGCTTGAATGCTGTTAGAGAGCTTTAATGGGGATGCTAAAATCTAAAATATTTTATGAAACAGGTAAAATGATTTCAAGTAAGGGTTCACTTACTAATAAGCCAAGCTGTTACAGATATGCCTTTTTCATTTTTCCTGAGAGCTTCACAAGGCCCAGGGGTACACACCAGCTCAGTCAGCCTGGCTCAGAAATTGTTTTGAGGCTCACATCTTAAGGAGTGAGGGTTTTTAAAAATTATTTATCTTTTTAGTTACTTTTTAAAAATTATGAACTATTGTAGACCAAAAAAGTATAGATGATTGCCTAATTAATACTCAATGTACTGGTGACTTGGTGTAAGAATATCACAAACACAATTGAGATCCTCATGAAATGCTATCAAGAGTTTTCATACCTGTACTATATATATATATATATATATATATATATATTTTTTTTTTTTTACTATATATATAGCCTTAAAATTAAGTTATTTTTGGTATATGTACCATACTACATATGTCCTTCTTCAATAACTTTTGTTTATCCACATATTTTGATATTTAACCATGTTGGCAGATGTAAGTAAATTCTATTGTGTTCACTTTCACTGATGTTCGGTATTTTACAAGGTGAATAGACCAAAACTTTTTTTCACTTGTCCTCCTGTTGTTCAGTTGTTTTAAATTTTTCTCAGCTTCAAAAGATAGCATGTTAAACATTTTTTTTTAACATTTCTCCATATCTCTTATGGAAGAACTCTTTAGGGATAAATATGTAGGAGAACTGCTGGGGCATGAGATATGCACACCTTTATCAAGACTAGCTGTGACCAAATTGTTCTAGAAAGTGGTTGTGTCCGTTTATGGTTTTTCAGAATGGTATCCCTATTGCTCTGCATTTTTGCTGACACCAGTATTTTTTATTTTGACCAATCTGGTGGGTATGAAAGAGTATTCATTCCTTATTGTTTAATGGGTATTTCCCTGGTTGCTACTAAAGTTGAGCAGCTTTTGTAGGTTTACTGGCCATTCACATTCCTGTTCTGAGAATTACATTATTATATTGTTTTGCTCATTTTTAAACATTTTTAAAAAAGATTTTATTTATTTATTCATGAGAGACACAGAGAAAGAGAGAGAATGGCAGAGACATAGGCAGAGAGAGAAGCAGGCTCCATGAAGGGAGCCCAGTGTGGGACTCGATCCTTGAGTTCCCTGAGCCAAAGGCAGACCAACGCCAAGCCACACAGGCATCCCTTGTTTTAAAAAATTGTTTATCTTTTCAGTGACTTATAGTTCTTTATAATATTTGGTCACTGAATTTTTTTCTCCCAGTCTGTTTTTTTTAAGTATTTTCTTTTAATTAGCAAGTCATTTTAAAAGTTTGCTCTCAATAAAGCTTTTCATACCATGGGATCATAAAGCTATTTTCCCCAATTTTGTTTCATAAATGTTTTAAAGTATTCTCCTCTCCCTATTTAGCTTTTGATTTATCTACAGTTGAATTTTGGAAATCTTGTGGGATAGGGATCTAATTTTATTTTACCTTTTCATGTATGTAAGCAATTACTCTAGTAGAACTTTTTTTTTTTTTTTTTTTTTGGAGAGAGAGAAAGATATGCATGAGAGGGAGGGGGCAGAGGGAGAACGAGATAGAGAATCCCAAGCAGGCTCCTTGCCTAACATGGAACCCAAGGTTAGGCTCGATCTCATGACCCTGAGATCATGACCTGAGTGGAAATCAAGAGTTGGATGCTTAACTGACTGAGCCACCCAGACACCTCTCTAGGAGAACTTATTGGATGGAATTTTCAATGCTAGGAATATGTGAAGTTTTATTAATCATATTTGGATTTGTTTTGCTTCTTGAAACTAAGGGATCAGATTATTATCAATTCTGGGAAAACATAAGACATTATCTCTTTGGTTATTTTCATTCCTGCATTCTCTTTATTTTCTTTTTCTGGAACTCATTTTAGAACTATGTTCAAACTTCTATCTTCCACATTTCTTGACCTCTTTTTCCTGTGTTTCACATCCTTGATTCCCTGTCTTGTCTTCTGTGCAATTTCCTCCAAGTTAAAAGTTCTCTCTTAACTAATTTTTTCTTCAGACATGTCTAATATGCTGCTAATATTTTCCATTTGTGTAACTTGTAAGTTTAGTCTTTTTCAAAGCTATCTTCTCTTTTAAAGTGATGTTGTTCTCTCACGTGTTCAATTTCCCTTTGTCTTTATTTTGGCATACTTGTTTTATGTCTTGGATACTTTTGTTATCTGAAGTTCTTCCACCAAGTTATTTAGATTTTAGGTTTATCTTCAGTATGGTTTCTTTGATTCCTTGTAAATTTTGGATTGTGAAGTCATCTAAAGTAGGACTTATTGGTGGGAATCTTGTACAACTGCCAGAGCAATTTTTAATCTCCTCCTGCTAAGGATATTTCTAGCTCAGTAGGACTTTTTTTGTTTATTTGGTACCTTTCTGGTTCAGACATTGCTAGACAATGGAATAGGTGCACGATTACACATTTTGGAGAAAGATAATTATTGTTTCCTCCCAGAGCCTAGGCCAAGATAAATGCTCTTCTTTTCTAGAGTGGCTTTTTTTTTTTCCTTCTTTTTTTCAGTCTAGCTTTTCTAGAGGGGTAAAAACCTTCTGGAACCTGTCTTGATTCAGGTTCTCAGTCCTACCTTCCTTTCCTCAGAAAGGCTCCAGGCATTGTCTGTTACTCAGGTGGTGATTAGGAACCTCAAGTTCTGGTTACAAAGACAGACAAAACCCTGTTAGAACTCTTTAGTATCATCAGCTTCTCCTTACCTTTCTAGCTTAGGTGTTTCAGTCATTTTTGATCACTGTAGATTTCTCTTGCATAATTAATTAACTTTGGTTTTATAGTAGAAGCATTTCAAATCCCAAACTGCCACAAAGGGAAGTTTGTTTGCTTATCTCTTAAAGCTTAAGTTATTTAATAGTCTTGGGTGAAGATGAAAATTATTTATTTTTTTAAAGATTTTATTTATTTATTCATTAGAGACACAGAGAGAGAAGCAGAGACATAGGCAGAGGGAGAAGCAGGCTCCCTTGCGCAGAGCCCGACATGGGACTTGATCCTGGGACCCGGGGATCATGATCTGAGCCAAAGGCAGATGCTCAACCACTGAGCCTCCTGGGTGCCCCAGGATAAAAATGACTTGACCAGTAATAGAGCCAAACAATCATATAGTGCAATACAAATGAGTTTACTTTAAAAATTGGTATTGCACTTTTGCCTCCATTCGAGTGAATCTTCAGAAAAATAACTTGCTCTTGACCAAAAATGTCTTTATTCTTTCAACAGGTTTGTACTGAGTGTCTGTGATGGTGCACTTCAGATTTCAGTGTATTGACTACTGACCTATTTCTCTCTCAGCCAATGAATAAACAAACCCATGTGTGAATTGAAAAATGACAGCTAATGTATTGCAGATCCTCTATATCTCCTTAAAACAAAAGAGGTTAAGTGGTGCTGGAATTTTGACAATGTGGTCATAAACTGTTGCCAATTAAAAGCAATTAGCCCCCATTGTTTTGTATTAACTGGACATGCAACTTAATGGAGCTCAAAGGGCTTGCAGTCTGAACCTGATTTGATCTCCTTTTACAAGTAATTATGACTCAAGGGAAGACTCAACAGATATGTCTACAATTATATGTATGTGTATGTCCATTTTGTTCCCTTAGAAACAGTATCCTGTTATTTGTACCAATTTTCTAGAAAATTAACTTTTCCAGTTGGGCAAGCTCGGTTTACTTGGCAAGAGAATGCATAAAAGCACCCATTTACATCTATTGATTTGGCAGAGACATAAAGAGTATGGTGAGTAATGCCCTTCATTCAGACAGACTTCTCCTGAAAGGTTGCTGCAAAGGATTTTGAAACAAAGTGTTCTTCTGAGAAAAAAAAATAACCAAAACTTAAAAAAAGTAATTTTATTAATAAAATATTTTTTTTTATTATTTTATCTTATGGCTATACCAGAAAGTTTCTCTGCCCTTAAATGGCTAAGGGAACTTTAGGTATAAGGATCAAATAACAATAACTATTTCTTGTGGCAAAAGAGATCTTAGGATCTTAGGAAGTCTTTTCCAAGGTCATTGTGACCTTAAGCCAAGCCAGAGCACAAGCAATCTCCACATTGCTCTTTCCATGGCCTTAAGCTCTTGTGAAGTGGCTCAGAAACCACAAATGACATCCCTTGAGTATAAAGATAGAAGGACAAATATCTATTAATGCATTGTCATGGCTTCTTTGACATTTCTCTTACCAATGCCTGAGAGGTCCATGGGATGTCAACAGCCAAAGTTGATAGAAAATCTGTGGGACCACTTTGCTTTTCTCATAGTTGAGTTGACTAGCAGGAATGCAAAGCTGTCAGGTTCCCTAGGATGGAATTTGTGATTTCTTTGACCCCATAAATCATCAATGAATGAATGATGTATTTAAAAACACTTAATGAGGGGCACCTGGGTGGTTTAGTCAGTTAAGTGTCTGCCTTTGGGTCAGTCATGATCTCAGGGTCCTAGGATAGAGCCTCCTGTCGGGCCTGCTTCTCCCTCTTCTTCTGTGCTCTCTCTCTCTCTCTCTTGTTCTTTCTCAACTAGATAAATAAATTCTTAAAAGTAAATAAATAAAAACACTTAATGAGAGTCTACCAGATGCTTGGGTTGAAGCAACAGAAGCAATTGAAAAGTAGTTCCTACCCTACCACTGGGTAGTGTTGGAGGTTAGTACAATTGATGAGTGTAATGTGGATGGAGTAGGGGTACAGATCCAGTTGTGGGAACATGGGGGAGAGGGTCAGGAAGGGATCCTGGATGAATGACCTCTGACTTGAGTAAAAAGGGAATTGCAGTGTGCAACTAAGGCTATGATGGGAATCATATTGCAATAAATAAGCATATCAAGCCAATACATTGCATACCTTAAACTTATACAACGTTATATGTCAATTTCATCTCAATTTTTAAAAAGTAGGGAATTAATTGCACGTGTGTTAGTCAAGTGAAGTGTTCTCAATATCAGAGATAAGCAAAACTTAGGAACACAGCAGGCATGGCTATTTTTTGTAATAAATTGTTCTATTTAATTATCCTAGTTTTTGTTTAATTTTTAAAAATATTTTATTTTTTAAGTAATCTCTATACCCAACATGGGACTTGTACCCATAACCCTGAGACCAAGAGTCACACACTCCACCAACTGATCCAGATAGGTGCCCCTGTTTAATTTTTATTCTCTTGGTAACATAGCCTCTGCCTACTATGTATAATGACAAACACTCAGAGAATCCCAGGACAAAGCTTTCTCCATCTCTGTGCCAATGAACTGATAATTTCCTACGAAGAAATTTAGGAAATTCTTTGTTATTATCTAAAGGAAATAATTTAATTCAACACAAATTCGTTGAGTGCTAACTTTTGGACAGCTACTATAATGAATGCTGGGTTTATGATGGTGAAAAAAAGGCTTATTTCTGCCTCCAGTTGCTCACAATGCAGCCAGACTCTTAAATAGGTAACCATAATGCAATGACAGAGTGGATTTGGCTAATTTATGAAAAGATTATATCCTTGTGATCTTAATTACCACCGATTCCCTGACCAGCCTGCAAATCAGGCCCTGATTTTCCATCCCAGATCTTTCCAGAACCGCCTGTCATGCATTTCTGACCTCCAGATCTCAGTCATAATTAATAGTTTATCCACTTAACAGGACATGTTTGTGGAACTGCCCAGCCTCATGCAACCCCAATTCTTTAATTTATAGAATTAGGTGTTGTCTCCAAACTCCCTCTGTTCCTGAACTCCCACCTCTGCTCATTGTTTTTTTTTTTTTTTTTCTGCTCAGTGTTTGCTCCCATCCCAGGATTAACCTTGGTCCCTATTTATCCTCTGTCTTTGAACTTGCCTTCTTCCCCTGCCACACCCTGCTCGTTCAAAATATCCTTTACTTACTCAAGTCCTGCCATTTTTGAACTCCTGTGGGTTTCAGCAAGATGTATACAAAAAAAAAAAAAAAAAAAAGGAAAATCACTTAAGAGTTGTATCCTGGGTGGTTTAAACCCATTGGTGGAACTTGCAAAAATAAAGCCAGGATCGTGAAAGAACTGAAGGTGGCAGTAGAGGAACAAACATGCTCTCTAGTCTGGTACTGGGGGGGGGGGGGAAACAAAACAAAACAACCTAAAAAAAACCCCAAACCCCGAATATAGGAATTCCAGCTAGCTTCTGTTCCTCTTCTTTTTTATTCCTAATTCATCTGTTTCTGTCTCCTTTCTGACTTTCTTTTCTAAGTCTTCCCAATTGCTTTAGAAGACTGTGCAGGGAGAGATATCATTTCTAGTTTTTTCATTTTTTCCCTACTCATCAAGAAATATTAAATCTGCCATCCTTTGCCTTTTCATCTGCTCCAAGTCTTACTAAATAAATGGCCTCTTGGGACTGCTAAAAGGAAAAATGACAGGCCCCAAATGGCATCACTTTGATTTAGGCCCAAGTCAGTAAACCGGGGCTTAATGCTTCATCGAATTGTACCCCAGAAATAGAAGCCTTAACCGGTCAGCAGGAATTTCCTGGTACTCACCAAAGAGGTTTCTGTCTCTGGGCCTTCTCCATCCCTCAGATGAAGAGGAGATAATCTGTAAAAATAAAGCCCTCTGCCCTTCTCCCTAAGAGAAGGTGATCTTGCCTGAAACAATCTTTTTTTTTTTTTTTTTCTCTAGTAACTATCCTGCCCTACACTCCTTCCTATAAAAACCTTCCATTTTGTATAACTCCTTGGGGCACCCCTCTATTTGCCAAATGGGAAGCTGCTCAAATCACGAATTGCTTAATACAGCCAATGAGATTTTCACATTTACTCTGTTGAATTTTGTTTTTTAACAGAACGAATACAACCAAGTCCATTCTCTTTCATCTTGAATACAAACTTATAAAAAGAACCCTGGTTGGGCAAAATTAACATGTGATTTTAGGCAATTGCCTGTAGAATTTTTAGCCATTGGGTAAATCATTCAGGGAACTTCCTTGGGAGGACCTATCCAGCTGTCCCTGAGGGTCAGATCTGGTCTGCTACTTGTTTTTTTTTTCCCCAAAGATTTTATTTATTTATTCATGATAGACAGAGAGAGAGAGAGAGAGAGAGAGGCAGAGACAGAAACAGGCTCCATGCTGGGAGCCCGACTCGGGACTTGATCCCGGGACTCCAGGATTACTCCCTGGGCCAAAGGCAGGCGCCAAACCGCTGAGCCAGCCAGGGAGCCAGACCTGCTACTTGTTTTTATAAAGAAAGTTTCTTTCTTTTTTTTTTTAATATTTTATTTATTTATTCATAGACACAGAGAGAGAGAGAGGCAGAGGGAGAAGCAGGCTCCACACAGGGACCCCGATGTGGGACTCCAGGCTGCAGGCAGCGCCAAACCGCTGTGCCACCGGGGCTGCCTGTAAAGAAAGTTTCACTGGGATGTCGCCATGCCTGTAACCTCTGAGAGCTTTTGCCTGACACCAGCAGAGTTCAGCAGTCCTGACCAGACCATCGGGCCTGCAAAGCCTAAAATACTTACTTTCTTTCTGGTTTTTTACCGAGTTTGCGGCCCCTGCTCTAGGTGTCTGTATTAATTCACTGGGGCTAAATTATGCTGCAAGTGGCAGATGACCAAAAACCTTAGTGGCTTATCATGAAGGGCCCCTTTTCACTAAGAAGATTTAGGAAAAAGGCAAAAGAGAAAAGGCAGGATCATGATCATTCCTAAAACTGATGTCCTCGGGCCGGGTCCAAGGACTCAGAAGGTGTCCCTCAGGACCCAGCCCAGAGGGCTTCACACAGGATGGAAAATCAAATGTGAGCCGGCAAGAGGTGAAAGCAGAGTTTATTGAAGGTCAAGAAATGGCAGATATGGACAGGCCATTCGGGAGACCCCGAAAGGAAAGGGAGCTTGAGTCTCCTCTTTGCTTGGGGTCTAGGCTTTTTTGTTTTTGTTTTTCGAGGTTTTCTTTATTAGACAGGGATAGAGAGCACAAATAGGCAGAGTGGCAGGCAGGGGGAGAGGGAGAAGCAGGCTCCCTGCTAAGCAGAGAGCCTCATGCGTGGCCTGGGATCATGATTTGAGCCAAAGACAGCAGCTTAACCCACTGAGCCACCCAGGCACTCCAGGGGTCTGGGGTTTTTTATTGGTAATTGTGGCCTGGTGCACCTGTGCTCTCATGCATCCAGGAACTGGTCAGAACAAGGACAGTGTTCAGGAGTCCTTCATGTCACTAATTCCATAAAGACAGGGTTCTTGGCATCAAGGTATTTGCAGTCAGTGGTCTTGGAGAACATTTATGAAGACCCACCGGGTCACTTCTTAGATGTTATCTGTCGTGCTGGAAGATTCCAAAGAAATCATTAACCCTTTGATGTTTACAAGGAGGACATACATTAAGGCCTGAGTTAGGTGGGGGTGCAGGTCCTAGCAAGAATAGAAGTAGAAAACAAAGCAAAGGAAAAATCCCCAACTTTTTCTTTCATGAGGTCCCTTTGGGTGCCCTGTCTCAACCTTTGATGGCACCTGTCACTCTCATTCATGTTTCATTGGCCAAGCAAGTCACAAGGCCAAATCTGGGTCAGGAAGTAATTCCTCTGGCATAGATTTGTGGGAGAGAAAGACCTGGTTAGGAATTCAGAGAATACTTTGAGAATAATACAGTCTATCACAGTGGCTATTCAACTTTTCTCAAGGGTTCAATCTAAAAATGGAAACTTATACAAGGTCTCAGGGCAGAAAGGCTAATCATTTTTGTCTTCTCTTAAAGCATATCAAAGAGTATGCTACAGTAAAGCACAGCCTCAGATTTCTTTGTGTTCTGGAGTTGAAAAGGGAACTTCAGAGCTTGTAGATTCTTGGCAAGACCCCCCCTCACCCCCTCCCGCTCCTTCTTCTCTGGGACATTCCCAGCCTCCTCTCACTCTTTGCTTTGAGAATCTTGGGCTTCATGCCACCATTTTCCTGGCGTCGCAGATGGAGTTCCCTGAGGAGATTTGAGCACAGGCATTTCACCAGGGGATGATCTTTCAGTGTGGGTGGGTGGGGTTGCAGGTGCAGCTGAGGACTGCACAGACCCTGCTGTGTCAGGGGGAGCTCTGAAGTGTCCCTCTCTTTCAGAATGGACAGACATTCAGACTCCTCATTGACCAGTTACTTGTGTGTGTGTGTGTTATGTGTGTGTGTTGTGTATATGTGTGATGGGGAGTGAGCCCAGAAAGGAATGTGACCGTGGGTAAGAAAGCTCATCCCTGGGTCCCTGGAGAAGACACTGAGCTGAGAACTGTCAGCAGCTGGGACTCTCCCAGAAAGCAGGGTGGGGGCCTGGGACCAGTATTGCAGCTTTTTCCACTCTTGTTTCCTTCAAGCATCCTTAGGAGGGCATGACTCAGGTGCCTGGGTGGCTCAGTGGGTTAAGCATCTGCCTTTGGTTCAGGTCATGATCTCAGGGTCCTGGGATCGAGACCCTCATCAGGCTCCATGCTCAGTGAGGAGTCTGCTTCTCCCTCTCCCTCTGCCTACAACTCCTCCCTGCTTGTACACATGTTCTCTCTTGAATAAAAAATTTTCAAAAAAAAAAAAAAAAAGAGGAGGGCATGACTCAGGGTGTCCAGGTCTTGCTCAGCTCCTGGATTCTCATCTCCACTCAGCTCTGAACACACCCTTTTTATCCTCGTTGTAACCAAACTTACAGGAGTTCACTCCTTGGGGAGTTAGAGGCAAAGACCGGCTTTGTGTGGAGTTGTCACGCGAAGGAAACTTTATTTATAGCAAAGAAGGAGACCTTGGGAAGTAGCTTCCAAAACCGTGACTCCCAGATAGAGGTGAGTGGGTTTGTTTCTTTTGGGGTAGGATGAATATTCAGAAAGGGGAGTTTTGTCATCACGTGGAAAGGCAGGCATAAGGTTGCACAGGTGTACCTAGAAAACGTGCCCCTACGTATATCGCTATGTCATGTCAGTGAAGCTCACGCTCCTCCTTGGGTGGAGATCTAACGTTATAATGAGGTAGAGGTAACTGTCGGACACCCTGTGGTCCCTCTGCACAGGTGTGAGTCACTGGTTGAGCTCAAACTGGTCTAAGCCTCCAGAGCTCTTCCTGTTGTTTGCCCCTTGAAAGATAAGGTTCACATTCCTGTGAAGAAGGGGGTGGAAGTGATCAGCAAAGGTCTTGCTGGTGACAGTTTTAACCTCATTAACCCTATGGGGCATGGTTTCACAATCACTTGCCCCTCCCCCAAGCCCTGACACTCCTGTGTTCTTTGGCATTCACTCTCTTCCCTTCTCCACATGTGCAAACTCTTCTCCCTAACTATTCCTTAAAATCTTCCTGCTGGGAGTGAAACCTAGTTCTTCCCTGAGGCCACTGCTTCCCCAGCAGACCATCTAAAGGATGCTTTTTTCTTGCCTACACCCTGTATCCCCTCGGGCCCAAAAAGTTGGTGGGTATCTTCCTTTTCCCCACACTGCCACTTCCAGACTTTTCTCCTCCCCTCCACACTGACCCTCTGAGTTCGGATTCTCCTATCAAGAGACCCTCCATCCCCTGCTGCTCCTTGTTGCCGACCATGGGTCATTTCTGCCCATTCCTTGAGGACTTTAGCTCCTGGCACACTAACTCCTTTAACACAAGTTCACAACTTTAACACAACATCATTCTTAGTGATATAAATGTCCATGCTTTTAACTCATTAATCTCCCAGTTTGTTACCTCTTCTCCTAGAATGGCTTTGGGTCTCACTCTTCCTCATGGCATTCCCTTTCTCCATTGTCTTGATTTTGTTGTTACCAGTGATCATATTCCATCTAAAGTTCCCATTTTAAGCATCCCCACTCCCTAGCCATCATCTTGTATCTATCCAACTCATTTCCTCTGGGATTCTAACTCCAATAATTTTTTGACTTCATTGGGACCTCAAATAGCACTTTCGCTCTGTCTCCTCTCTGTCCAGCTGAGAATCCATGCATGTACACATCATCCATTGCATTGTTAAAAAGTTCAATTCTTCACCCATTGCAGCTGGATAGGACTTGAAAAAAACATGCTTGTTAAACTCATGGACTGCTTTAGTCCATTCCAGCTGCTAAAACAAAATACCATGGACTGGGTGGTGTATAAGCAACAGAAATTTATTTCTTATGGTTCTAGAGGCTGGAAGGTCTGAGATCAAGGCACGAGCAGGGTCCCGCTCTGGTAAAAGCTCTCTTCCTGGCTTATAGCTTGTGCCTTCTGGCTGTATCCTCAGCTGGTGGAGAGCACGAGCTCTGCAGGGGCTTTTTTTTTTCTTTTTCTAAGAGCGCTAAGCCCATTCACCAGGGCTCCCCGTTCATTAGCTAAACACCTCCCCAAAGTCCTACCTCCTAATATTATCACATCAGGCAGTGGAATTTCAACCTATTAATTTGGGGGATGTTCATTCTCTAGCATGAACCTTAAGTGAGGTCTTAGGGTTGTAGGTTATGACTACCATGGTTATGTAGTCTGTTTACTTCCCACCTGTTCTAGACTTTCTCCTTTCCACACTTTCTCCTTTCCCTCCAAACTTCCAACATCTTATCCCTCTCCTTCTCAGCTGACTTACTATTTTACTGAAGAAGTAGGAGCAAAAAAAAAAAAAGACTCCTTCCACATGTTCCCACTTCCCCCTGGGCCCATAGAGTCTGTTTTCCCTCTTGATTCTATGGAAGAACTGTCTTGGTTTCTATCCAAAGTCAAATGCCACCCCCCTCTTATATAATATATCCTTTCCTTTTCTACCTACCCAAGGACACTGTTCCAGTGTTTGCCTCCTCTGATACATAATAAAATGATTCTTCTTTAATATATTCATATTATCAGCAAGCAAATATGCTGTCCTTTCTTCCGTCTTCAAATGCCTCTCTTGACCCCATATCCCCTTCTAGATGCTGCCGTATATCTCTGCACCTCTCAGGAGCAAAACTCAAAAGAGTTGTCTACACTCATTATCTTCTTTTCCTGTCCTTCTTCCAGCTGCAATTTGTCTTTCATACCAATTCCACCAACCTACTAAAAAGCTTTTCACATTGTAGGTCTAATGGCCATTCTCTGTCCTCATCTGACTTGACCTCTTAGCAGCATTTCACACAGTTGATCGCTTTCTCCTTGAAAGAGATTCTTTTGGCTCCCAAGACACTGTTGGCTCCTGGTTTTCTTTCTACCTTGCTGGCTAGTGCTTCTCAGTCTCTCTTGCTTGCCCTTTTCCATCCTCTGGGTTGTGAAATATTATAGTACTTCAGTGATTCTCAGCAAACATTTTTTTCTTCTCTAACTATACTTCCTCCTGAGGAAGTTTATTCAGTTCTGTGACTTTATTTATTTATTTATTTATTTATTTATTTATTTATTTATAACTTTTCTTTATTTATTCATGAAAGACAGAGAGAGAGAGACAGAGAGAGAGAGAGAGAAGCAGGGGGAGAAGCAGGCTCCATGCAGGGAGCCCGATGTGGGTGGGATTGGATCCCAGGACTCCAGGATCACGCCTGGGCTGAAGGTGGCGCTAAACTGCTGAGCCACCCAGGGATCCCCAGTTCCATGACTTCACATGTAACTTTCAAATTTATTTCCACACCCTGGGCCTCTGCTTTAATTTCCAGACTCATAATCCGGCTGCCCACTTGACATTTCCACTTGGATGTCTCACAGCCAGCTCAAACTTGATATGTGCAACATTAGATTCTTGATAATAGCTGTCATGTGGTTGTTTTGAGAATCAAGTGAAACAGTGCATATATTGTATTTGGATTATCTGTCATGGTAAGCGCTCAACTAATATTACTTATTATTATAACTGCATTGAGTATTTGTTAAATAAATGACTATTACAGTAAATCACTAGGTTAGTATTATGCTGTCTTATGTAGTCAGCAATAAGAAGTATATGGCCATGATAAAGAGAATGAGTAATATGGTTTATTTAATTTAGTGTCTACTATGTACCAGGCACAGTTATAGGCACTGGGAGTATAACAGTGAAAAATATAGACAAAATACTTTTTCTTTTGAAGTTTACATTCTAGAGGGTAGAAGGGGAAGGGACAAATAAAATGCATACTATGTTAGATGGTAATAAATGCAATGGAGAAAAATATAGTAGGGGAGAGAGATTAAGACTGCTAGGGGTTTGGTAAGGGAGGCTCTTTTGGGTAGAATCATGTATTAGTAAATTATTGCTATGTAACAAACTTCTCCTAAACTTAAATTATCTCACACAGTTTCTGTGGGTGAGGAATTTCAGAGCATCTTAGCCCGATGGTTCTGGTTCAGGGCCTCTTATCAGTGTGCAGTCAAGATATTAGCTGAGGCCACTGCCATTTGAAAGGATGGGTAGGTCTGGAGTCGGCAGGAGGCCTTAGTCCTCCCCTCATGGACCTTTCCATAGGGCTTCTTCATTTCTTATAGCATGGAAGGTTGCTTCCCTCAGAGGATATGATCCAAAACAGATCAAAGCATAAGCCCCATATGTTTTATGACCTAGTGTCCAAATCACACACGGTTATTTCTACAGTATTCTGTTTGTTACCCAGGTCAGTCAGGTCCAGCATAGGAGGGGACCACACAGGGTGTCAGTCCTAGGAGGTGAGCTATGGACAGCTATCTTGGAGATTGGCTACCACATGACTGTACAGTCTTTGACACTCCTTCTGTTGACAAATGGGATCTGTATTGTCTTCTCCCTTGTCCTAGAAAGTGAGGGTTGCTCTGAGACTGCTTAGGCCAATAGAATATAACAGAAGTGACACTATGTTAGTTTCTGAGCCCAAGCTTTAAAGGACTGGGAGCTTCCACTTAATGCTTCTTGAAATGGAACACCTACTCCACCATGTAGAATTCTGACTACCCTGAGACCACCGTGCTGTGGGGAAGCCCAAGTCAGCCATGGAAGAGATGTGAGACATCTGAATGAAGAAGCCTTCATTCCAGCTTCAGCCTCCATTTGACTGCAACTACATGACGGTTCCAAGTGAGAACCTCCCAGCTGAGACTTTCCACCCCCAGGATCATAAGAGATAATAGTAATTTGTGTAAATCACCAGTTAGGGGACAGTTCCCACAGCAGATGATGGGAAGTCAGGGATAGCTACTCTGGAAAGAATATTCCACCAGGGATCTGGCTATTTGAGGAAAGGGCTGTCCAGGCAACAGAAAAAAAAAAAAATAATTGAGAGGCCCTGGAATAGGAACATGCTTGGTGAATTTGAAGGACAGCAAGGCAGCTTATGATTGAATCAAAGTAAGAGAGCCAGAGAAATGTAGGTGATGAAGTCATTTACTTTGAGAGATAGAGAGGTTGCCGAAAGGGTTTATTTAACCAGAGGCATAATGTAATCCATTCAAATGTTTTGTTTTATTTTATTTTATTTTTTATTTTGTCTTATTTTATTTTTTAAAGTAAGCTTCACACTGTGGGTATAGCCCAACGCAGGGCTTGAACTCATGATCCTGAGATCAAGACCTAGTTGATATGAAGAGTCAGATGCCTAACTGACTAAGCCACCTAAGTGCCCTTAAACTTATATTTTAAATACCTCAATCTTATTGCTTTGTGGGAAAAAAATTCTAGGAAGGCAAGAGTGGGAGAAGAAGAGCATCTAAGAGACTGCTCTTATATATAGTCCAGGGGGTAAGCTAGAGGTGATGAGGATTGATCAAATTCTGGAAATGGACTGAAAGTAAAGTCAACAAGATCTACTTATAGATTGGATGAGCTGCAATCACAGAAAAAAATACATCAGGAAGGAGTCCTAGGCTTTGGCCCAACAACTAAATGAACCAAGTTGATATTTACCAAAATGAGAGAAAATGAGGAGAATTCTTTTCTTATTTTGGGGGCAGGCTAACATTCTGTTTTGGAAGCTGATGTTAACTTCCAAGTATAAATGTAACTTCAATAGATATGTCTGGGCATCAGGGTAGGACTAGATGTATAAGTTAATGGGTTGTGAGCATTTAGATGGCATCTGATGCCAGCAGACTGAGATCATCACAGAAGTTCTAGAAGAGGTCCAAGAAGCAAGCCCTAGGGCATTGTAGCATTCATAAGTTGGCAAGAAGAGGATCCGTCAGAGAGACTGAGACCGAGTGACCAAGGATGAAGGAGAGCAAGAATGTGTTGTCCAGAAAACAAGAGAAGAAATATTTCAAGAAGGAAGCATGATCATATGTGTCAAATCCTGCTGATAAGGAAGAGAACAAATAAAAGTTGATTATTGGATTTGATCATGTAGAGGTCATAGGTGACTTTGATGAAAGCAGAGAAGTGGTATAGTACCTCAAGGGAAATATGTGGATGATAGCGATATTTTAAGTTGGAAGCATGTGTAAATGCTGATAGAGATAATTAAGTAGAGAGAGAAAAGTCAATGATAATAGGAGAAAGGGATATTTGCAGAGTTGAAATTGTTGAGTAGGAAAGAGGCAGGGGGATCTAATGAATAAGGACCAAGTTTATTGTTATAAAAGGGAAGACAAGGAATATGGTTACAGGTGCAAAAAGTTAGGGGATTTATGGACAGGGATTTTATTTTTTTCACTGAAGTAAGAAGCAATCAGTTGATCTTACAGGGGGTAAGGGGTTTGGGAGATTTGAGAAGAGAGAAGTTATGGAATATTTGTTTAGGAGAATAGACTTGATAAAAGCACACAAGAATTGTCAGCATAATTGAGCAGCATAAGGGTCAGCCTGTTGCTTATGGCTGTGATTTTACAGATCGAACAGTCAGCATGATTGTGTCCTTTTTTTTTTTTTTTTTTTTAGCATGATTGTGTCTTGCACGGGTGCAGGTGAGGAGTGGGGAGAGAGAGTCAGATATGGTCAAGGTTGGAATTGTTCAGGCAGTTACTAGTAAAGGAGTGATGAAAATGACATTAAGGGTGTCTGCAAAGGAGGGCTTATGATGTTGATCATGGAATTTGAGCTGAGCATGGAGAGAAATGAAGATGTGAGAGGGAGAATGAACGAAGACAATGAAGTGCCAGTAGGATCAAACATGGTTGGAGTTGGGGTGTAAGAGAGAGTGAGCCGGTGGGAGGAGAGTGGGAGGTCTGAAAGTGGGATTTTGGATGGGATGCACTTGTTGGTTATGATGGGGACTAGAGTGTGAGCATGGAGCGAGGTGCAGCTGAGCGAGATGGAACTGGAATCTTGCTGGTGAAGAGTAAAAGATTGGTAGGCTGATGAGTTGAATGTGTCTTCCATATGGGTATCAAAATCCTCAACAATGATGGCAGTATTGTTGATAGTGTGTCAGCTCTAAAACCTCGAGTGAATGAGAGGCAGTAATTGAGAGTTTGTGGACAATGATGATAAGTAAAGGTTGCAAGCACCTTCTAAAGCTGATTTTATGAGATTGGCTATTTCATTCAATCAGTACTGATCTCAGTTTAGTCGACTAAAAATGAAGAAGTCAGTCCACATCATCCTCAAATTCACCCTGTTCTAGGACTTGGCAAAAAAATTATCTATTCATTAATTTTTTAAAGCATTTTGTTTATTGGGGAGCCTGGCTGGCTCAGTTGGATAAGTGTCTGACTCTTTCTTGATTTTGGCTCAGGTCATGAGCTCAGGGTGATGAAGGTGTGACAGTCTGCTTAAGATTCTCTCTCTCTCTCTGCCTACCCCCCACTCACACATGCACACATGTGCTCTCTCTCTCTCTCTCTCTCTCAAAAAAAAAAAGAAAAGTTTTATTTATTTAAGTAATCTCTACACTCCATATGGGGCTTGAACTCACAACCCTGAGATCAAGAGTCCCATGCTCTTCCAACCAAGCCAGTCAGGTTCCTCTTGACAAAAAATTTAAAAGAAATATATATATATATTTATATAAATAAATAAATATAAATATATATAAAACATTAATTATATTAATATTATATTAATTATATAATTATTATAATTATATATATAAATATATATATAATATTTATAACCATCTTTGAAAACTCTTCTGTTAACTAGAGAACAGTTGAGCTCTTATTTCCAGTTTTCTGACTCTGTAAGGAAATCTATTTATTTCAGGCTGTAATGTATGTTTGCGGCTCATTATAAGGGCATTTTCTTATAGCTAGCAAGATCAACGCGGGTCTTGTTGGGTTAAAAGAGGTGAAAGTTCAGAACAAGAGGGAGAGGCAAAACTCAATTCTACAAGTGTTTATTAAGTACAAACAAGGGAAATTTGGAATTAATGTAGTTGGAGATTTTACCATTAAAGAGAAAATCACATGACTGTTATTTTATGAAATGAGCCAACTGGGAGTCTTTGGCACCAGAACTCTAATTGAATGAACGTCCCCACACATCAGAGAGGATTCCATCACTCCTCTGCACCCGCTTCCCCCTGACCCTGCCATCATCCTTCTGCTAAAGCACTTTCTCAATACAATGTAGTCATTTGATTTCTTCTCTACCACCCTGTCTTGCAATTGGAGGTCAGGGAGGGAAAGATTGTTTCTTATTCATCTTGAAAGCACAGTGCCTGATAAATATCTCATCAATTCAGGATTGAATGATAGACTAAATGTATGAATGGGAAGCAGGAGCCACACATTTATTTGCTTCAGTGTTTATTAGAAAATGACCATCTTACAAGTTGTTGTTATTCCACAATTTAGGAATTTGTAGGTATTTAAAGTATCCAGTGGAATGGGAATGTGAGAAAATTCTAGGTTCCTGCTAAATGTCATCCCTTCTCTACTCCAGGATTCTGTTGAATCTCATGCATATGTATGGCAAGATCTTCTTTCTTCCCTCGTTCAGACATATT
The DNA here is from genome assembly GCF_053574225.1 of Canis aureus. Classification (NCBI taxonomy): domain Eukaryota; kingdom Metazoa; phylum Chordata; class Mammalia; order Carnivora; family Canidae; genus Canis; species Canis aureus. The sequence continues at coordinate 9,102,627 of NC_135615.1, read as the reverse complement.
CTGATTTAAACTTATTACATCAGGCAAGTATTTCTAATAATCTAGGTCTTTTAGATACTCTGGGATCAAAAATCCCTCAAAAGACCTAAAGGAAGAATTTTGAGAAACTGGGCCCTTTCTCGGCTTTGCTTTATAGGGGCTTTGGATGTGACCTCCCACATTGGACTATGGTGCATCAGGGTGAAGTGTGAATGGGAGGAGCCTCACCATTTCCTTATTTCTAACTGATTTTATTATTATTTTTTTAATTGTATTTCTAACTGGACATTAAGTCATTTGCCTTGGCTCTAGAAATAATCAGTGAAGCTCTGACATGAACTCTGAGGTGGTGCTGGGTTTTTCAAGAACCCTCTCTTCTGACAAACCAGGCCGATTCTCGATGCCTGGGCCATCCCAGTGGCTACTGCTACATGGAGCAGTTGGGACTCACCGGATGGGAAAGGGGGAGTGGGGTGGTGGTGGTGGGGTAGTAGTGATGGTGAAATCATTCACTATCTCACCTTTGTCTCCAATCAGCCGAAGGAAAGTAGGCAAGTTGCTTCCCTCTATGAACCTCTCTTCTCACCTGTAAAATAAAGGGTTGACCCAAGAGAACCCAGATGGTCTTTTGCAACTCTCATTTTCGAAATGCTGTGAACTTTTTCTTTTCCCAGACACAGTTGTTCTTCTAGTTCTAAGTGAGCCCTGCCTAGCCACTCCCTTCTTGAGATAATGTTTCCGTTGAGATTTTCTCCAATCTCCACCTCAGTCCTGTGGTTTATATCTCTCATATCATTGTTTTCTTGTTCATATCTAATTTGGGTTGGTTTACAAACATTCGGGAGTCATTGACATTGACTTGGCATTCACTTACTGAGTTATTTATTAATCTGAGCCACACACTGGGGACAAGGACAGGAAAAGCTCTGTCCCCTAGGCTCACACAGCTCAGCAGAATGTCAGTTAGTTCCATTGCTGCAGATACCATTTTAAAGTGCTCACAAGCATTGCTGTCTCTCTTACTCCGCAAATTTTATTTGTGGATTTCCAAAAGGATATAAGGAAGTTACCAGTACTAGCAGTGAATACAAATGGTAATGAGCATTTTTCTCTAGTTTTTTTGAGCAAAAATAATATGGACCTTCCATCTGGTATTAATTAATTTGGACTATTCCGGTTTGCAGAACTGTTATCTTATTGTGCCTCTATTTTTTAACTATGGGGAAAACATTAAGTAAAAAGTAGGATGTTTAAAATTTTGAGGACTTGAGGTTGAATGGAAAGCAGTGCCTGCGAGCTCTGCGGAGCCGCCGAGCCACCCTGAAAGGAGAGGGAGGTCAACACTTGGCGTGAAAGGCGCAGGAGCGCCCCCTCATGGTAATAGTCACGAATTACTTTGCTGACACCCGTTTACCCATTAAGGGTGTTTGAAAAGCAAAATTTTAGCTTCACTTCTGCTCCAAGAGAAGAAACGCTATTTAAGACAAAGGAAGTCTGTCCATTCCTACTCCAGGAAGGAGCTGAGCCAGAGTAGGGGCCGGGAAATGGAAACTTCCTAGGTTTCCATAGTGAACTTCGTTTTGTGACCTCATAGCCACAGACTTCCTGTAAGCATAAAACTACTTCCAAGAAAAAAATTTCAATGAGTTTTGAAGGGTCCTCACCTCTGCTCCTCTCCATTATCTTAAACATTAGAGAATTGAGAACATTACATTTTATACCCTTTATATTTGGTTACTTTTGTTGTCTTTGTTGTTTGGTAGTTTTTATTGTTTATTAATTGTTGTTGAAGTTTATCATTAATCAATGAGTCCCCAGAAAAAAATTATATCAGTTTCATATAGGATTTGTAAAAAATTAAAAAACATGCTTGCTGTTACAGAATATTTATTAGAAGAAAAAATGCATTTTAGGAAGCACATGTAATTTATCTCATCTTTTAGCACCACTTCTGAGCTCTTATTTCCTCTGCTGAATTGCTAGCTCTTTGAAGTAGAACATCATTTTGCTCAATTTTGTGCTCTTTCTCATTCTAAGTGCCTATCACAAAGGAAGAATATAATGTGTGGTTTGATGGTCATGGATTTTAGAAAAACCCTGTGATATAAGTAGTGGAGCAAATCCTTGACCCACCTGTTACTTGATAAGAGAGGGCAAGTGACTTGCCCAGGGTCATACAGCTTCAAGTGGAAGGGCCGGGATTCCAACTCAAGTAGTTTGGGTCCAGGGGTCGCCGTGTATAGTTAGGTATATAAGTTTGTGTATGTCCCTTCTTCTACCCTCCCTCTGATATGGTCTTCCTTTCCCTTAAGAGTCTTGCTTTTTACACTGGCATCCCTACCCCTTGCATGCAGCTCATTTACTGTCCAGAGGCAGGGTGGGAGGGGAAGCTGATGTCATTTCTGGCTACTGAGATGGGACATGTAGCTTGGGCCTAATGTAACAATGGGATCCCCTTCTCTGGCCAGACTTATTGCACCAGTGATGGTCAGTAAGCCTGCAGACCATGCTTGCTGAGGAATTTCTGGGAGAAAAGTATCCTCTTTCTCTTTCTTTCTGGAAAAACTTTGGATTACCATTTTCTTTCTCTATCCTTAGATATGAATAGGAGCAGGCCGTTGTGGATAGCCAGAGTAGGGCTGCTGGAAGGGAAGTTGACATGGCCAAGGGCAGACAGATGCAGGAGCAAACCTGATCTTGGATGACATTAGTGAGTAACTGAGTCAAATCACCCCTGAAACCAACCCTATCTCTAGCATTCAATCATGTAAGCCATTAAGTCTCTTTTATTGTTTCAGCCACTTTGAGGGTTATTTATTTATTTATGTATTTATTTATTTTTAATCATTCAGGGGAAACTATTCATGGCCATAATTTGAGAGAATAAGATTCTGTCTCTTTCTGAAAAAGCTAACTGGTTAGAACTTTGACCAAGTACAGTTGTTAAATTTGGAAAGAAGTGATTAGAGCTCAGTGTTTAAGAGCTACATGATAACTAGTTCATGTTATATTTACAACTCTATATCCAAATAAAACCTAAATGTCAGGTGTCTGACTACGAATATAAAAATATCAAGACCTGCTGTTACTGCAGCTGAACCTAAATGATGGCTCCCTCAGGGAGAATCAATACTTTTCTTTTAAGGCAAACTCATATTCCTACATGTACTTCCAAATGACAAATAATAAATGTCCAAGGAAAATATTTAAAAAATACCTCTACAAAGGTTAAAAATTAGGAAAAAATGTGACTTGCTTCTTTCAAGAGTTAGAAAAAACATCTCCCAGAGGATGTTGCTTTTCCCCTACTGTAGAGCTAACTAAATAACTTTTAGAAAGGAAGTTTTGATTGTTGGTGATTATACTGACAAATAATTCAAGGATAAAGATAAATAATCTAAAATTGAACCCACTATCTTGAAAGAGCATTTCTTTAAGATTTCAGTGGTCCTAAATTTTAAACTGGAAGAGAAGAGCTTCTGTTGGTATCAAGAAAGCCTAGATAACCAAGTATCTTCAGAATAAATAACAATTCTTGGTTAGAAAATCTGTAAGTCCCTACAATTCTAAGGTTCCTGTTCTGTTTTTCCTTCTTTGACAGAATCTATTGGCTAAATACTTTCCTTTCCTGCTTGGAGACAACTTCTTTCTTCACCTCCTGGCACTCTATCTTGAACAAACAAAATTATAAAATACTTATTAAAGTTGGAGAAAAAAATAACCTTTTTCTGTTCTTGTTTTGTCTGTATCAGAAAGAGTAGAGGGTCCCAAGCCATCTGATATAATGGATGCACTATCCTTTATTTCAATAACTAATTATTAAGGAAGAATGGTTTGATTTTCAAGGTCCTTGGACTACAGAGAACTCAAGCTCTGGCTGCAAATTGTTTGCCTCAAAGAGACATAAATAACCGCAACTGCCACAAAATAAAGCAGGTAATCTTTAGACATGCCTGAATAAATTAAAATGAAATATAACCCAAGACTCCAGCCCTTCAGGTCCCATTGAATACTGTGTTCTCGGTCAGCTGGTAAGATTTTAATTTATTTTACTATTACATTTCTTATGACAAAATGTAACTTAACTCATTCATGTTGTCCATTAATCCACTCTCTCCTTCATAAAAGTGGCATATATGATGATGACCTATATTAAGGTAATTGTCTACCATGTGTAGTATTGTAGTGATAATCTATAAATAGTATAAAAGTTTGTAGAAAATTAAAATATGAAGCATATGACCACAGAAAGATATAAATCTTTAAATATTTGTTTTTTTCTGCACATACATTGTTTTAGCGACTTGAGCCACCTAGTGGTAATATCTGTGAAATATGATTTCTCTTTTTTTTTTTTTTCAAGATTTTATTTATTTGAGGGAGAGAGAGAGAGCAACAGAAGGCACAAGCGGGGGAGCAGCAGAGGGAGATGGAGAAGCAGGCTCCCGGCTGAGCAGGGTGCCTGACTCAGGGCTGGATCCCAAAACCCGGGGATCATGACCAGAGCTGAAGGCGGACACTCAACCGACTGAGCCACCCAGGCACCTGATAAAATATGATTTGCTATACTGAAAACTAACATAAAAGCTTTTAACTGCTTCCACCTTAATAAGATTGAAGTAAATAAAACGAATTATAACCATTGTGTACATTCAGATTTCCAAATTAGTATTTATTTATTACTAGACAAATAAGGGCAGCCCAGGTGGCTCAACAGTTTAGCACCGCCTTCGGCCTGGGGCGTGATCCTGGAGACCTGGGATCGAGTCCAACACCTGGCTTCCTGCATGGAGCCTGCTTCTCCCTCTGCCTGTGTCTCTGCCCTCCCCCCCTTAATAAATTAATAAAATCTTAAAAAAAAGACAAATAAATTTGTAATTGATTAATTAGCAAAGTAAAGTGTTAGGTTTTTATAATTACTTTACAATATTCAATCTCCCAATATGGCATATTTGTTAATAAGCTTGTTATTAATTTATAAATTAAATAAGCAACTAAGTTATAAAAACATAACCCTTTGCTTGTTTTGTTTCTTCTAGTAAAGGCCACATAGCCAAGAAAATAAAAATTTTATGAAATAATTGATGAAGGGGAAATTTTCAACATGTATAACCAAGAAATAGTTAACAAACGTTTAATGAACTAAAATGACTAATACATTTAATGACTAATACATTTGAGAACCTGTTGTGTTTACTTATTTATTTAAAAGATTTTAGGGACACTGGGTGGCTCAGTGGTTGAGCGTCTGCCTTTGGCTCAGGGCATGATCCTGGGGTCCTGGGATCAAGTCTCACATAGGGCTCCCCTCAGGCAGCCTGCTTCTCCCTCTGCCTGTGTCTCTGCCTCTCTCTCTGTGTCTCTCATGAATAAATAAATAAAATCTTTTTTTTTTTTATTTTAAAGACAGAGAGAGAGCACAAGCAAGGGGAGCAGCAGAGGGAGAGGGAGAAGCAGACTCCCCGCTGAGCAGGGAACCGGATATGGGGCTCAATCCCAGGATCTCAGGATCATGACCCGAGCCTAAGGCAGATGCTTAGCCAGTTTAGCTCCCCAAACGCTTCTATAACTTGTAGTATTTAAATGTAACTTTTGATAAATGGGCTTGAGTATAACCGTGTTTTCCAAATCTGTCTTCTGTCATATCATCAGTCTCATGTCTTCTTATATTCAAAAAACAAGAGTTAATTACCAATCTGCTTTCATGGTCCATTAGAAATGCTCCACACCCAGATTACACAGTGACTAATTTTAGATTTCTTTAACTGGGAATTGTAGCTCAAATTCAGTTTCCATGTTGGCTCTGTTCTCATGTAATAACTTCCAGCAGAGCCAAATCACAAAATACTTACTAACTTCAAGTGTTAGAATCCACGTTCATCTTTGCCTTGTTAACTTTTAAGGATCTTTTTATTTATTGTTCCAAGAATGTCAGGTTCTTTGATTTCCTGCTTTCTTAAATTGCCATATGTCTCTAAAGAGGTTGTGTGTGTGTGTGTGTGCTTAAAAAATCAGAATTAGCACAAAGGAATGATAGATTTGTCCTCTTTGAATTCATCAAACTTCCGACTTAGTGGATTGCAAAGCCAGAATATGAAACCAGCAAGGCAACTATTCTCTCTTTTGGATGATCCAGCTTTATATAAACTCTGACCTCCCTCCATCTCATTCAATTGGCATTAAGTGAGCAGAAGACAGGTAGTTTTCATGAGTGTTCCTAGAAGCAAAGGTGTCTGCAGAACTGTGGAGAAGTGTCAGCCTGAGAGCCCATCAGACCTCTAAGGAGTGATTTATCAGAATAAAAATGAAATAGGCTCTAAGAGAGGAGAAGTTTCCATGATATATAAGGCACCCAGGCAGATCAGGTAGGGGAATGAGGTACCAGAGGGAGGATTCTGCTATAAGCATATGGGGAATGTCTATTCTTTTGCTCTTCCTTCTGGGAATGCCATCTTTCTGGACAGAATGTGCAGCCATGGGTCAGACATGTTCCATAGGCTAGGCCAACTACAGACTTTCCTGAGGCATTTTGAACATGGGACCAATAAGAACGAGTCTGACATGTTCTTGGGGGGTGAAACCTGGGGGATTTGTGGTACTTCTTGCTGCTCTGTGGAGAAAATCAGCCCAAGAAGCCAAGATACAGAGACACAGGTTAGGGGGAGTGTCTGAACCAAACTTCTTGGAATACGCTTTTTTTGCCTCAATTACTTTGACTTGGGTTTCTGTCACTTGCAACCTGGAGAATATGCTGAAAGGTAAGGGAGAAAAGTAGGTTCTAGTGCCCTGAGAATCAGATAGATAATGATCAGAAGAACCTGCCTAGACCTGGTGTTGATCAAAACAGTACCAAGATACCTAATACTAGTTTTGGATTGGAATTGATGCTAGCTAGGTCAGCATTGCCGCCTGTTAAGTCCACAGCCCCATTGAGTAAAATGGCCCAAAATGCCCTTTCCTAAAACCAAAGGTCCTGTGCAGCCATGTTTGGTTATCAGGTGACTTATACATCCTCATCCTCATCGAAACCCTCACTCTTACCTCCTTAGACAAATTCAAATGTGAAAGTGTAGTGTTTATGAAATAACACAAATCCCCAAGTGAACTTTAGAAGACTAAGAAACCCATCCAGAGAATATGGAGGGGTAGGACTTTCCTCTGTTCTGGGCGCATCTTTAATGTAGAGTGGTAGACATCAGCCAAAGCCAGCGTCTGCTCATGTTCAATCTGGTCTTGATTCCCCACCCACTCCTCATTCTTCATAGTCTCTCTGAGTCAATTTCCTTACTCTCACGATTAGCCCCCACCATTGTGCTTGCTGATGGCTCCTGAATTTGTATTTTTACTAGTGAATTCTTTCTTAAATGGAAGATCTGCATACCTCATTGTATTTTGGACATTTCTTCTCAGTTCCCTGGGAATGTCCAAGCCAATGCATCTAACAGGTAAACTCTTCCTAAATTTTTCATATTCCCTGTGGAAGAGAGTGGTATCACTATCTACCTGGGTGCTTAAGCCAGAAACATATGAATCATTGGTGACTCCTGCTTTTTACCCCTATAACTTATCAGTCAGTATGGTTTTTCAACACCATCTCTTTATTATTACTCAAATGCCTCTCCTTCTCTCTACCCCCACCACTATGTCCTCAGTCAAGATCCTTATTATTTCTTGTGTGGCTTATTGTAACAGCTTCTTTTTTTTTTTTTTTTTAAAGATTTTATTTATTTATTCATGAGTGACACAAAGAGAGAGAGAGAGAGAGAGAGAGAGAGGCAGAGACACAGGCAGAGGGAGAAGCAGGCTCCATGCAGGGAGCCCGATGTGGGACTTGATCCAGGGTCTCCAGGATCACACCCTAGGCCAAAGGCAGGCGCCAAACCGCTGAGCCACCCAGGGATCCCTGTAACAGCTTCTTAACTGTTATTGCAGCCTTGATTATTCACCATTTGATACTATTCTTTTTTCTGGAGTTAACTTTCTCAGTTGAAGGTCTCGTAGTGTATTTAAAAAATCTTTCATGACCCCCGTAGACAAAGGACCGTAAGTTCATCTGCATGGCTTTTCCTCTTCCTCCAACATGATCTTTAGCCAGTTGTTTCCTATTATTCCCAGCCATGTGAGTTGCACCCCAAATGGGCCGCACTCCTGCTTGCCTCAGTGAGCAGGCTGCTCCTTCTGTGACTACTGATTGCACCCCATCCTAGGTCAGCCCAGCCACTCCCTTCTGGGGAAAGGTTTTCTTCAGCTCCTTACTCTGTAGATGGCTCCACCATACATTTATCACAGTGTCATGCTATCATCTGCTTACTTCCATGTCTTCCCAAATGTGCTGTAAAACTCCTTGAAGCTAAAAGCAGCACCTGGCTATTGAATGCATAAACAAATAGAGTCTTTTAACCAACCGATGAGTTCAAAGATGAATAAAACCATGAAGCATTTACTAATTATTCTGTTTGGAGTTTACCCTCCGGGCGGCATCAATTCTGAAGCAATAAATAAGAAAAATGAAGATGGCAGTGCTCTATTAGTATTGATGAAAGGCTGCAAAGGAGGATCCTCCTGCCATTATCTGCCCACTTCCAGCAGAACAGATTGGTGGGTGAGAAAGATGCAATATGGTAACTTGAACTGACATAAGCTGGGGTGGGAGGAAGGCAGTCATTTCATTCTGATGGAGTAAAACCTGCATAGAGACTCTGCTCCATTGTTCATCTTTAAGCAGCTCTAATGAACATTGGCAGGTGTCTGAATGAACAACTTTGAAAGCTTCTGAATGTCCCCCCAAAAAGATTGGAAAGCTTTTCTAGAAGCAAGCCAGAAGAGGTGCTATGTGGGATCCTTTGAGGACTCCAACAGAAAAGTAGATTTCATCTGGATTTTTGTGCTCCCAACTCAAAGGAGTTGGCCAGGTAGTTATTTTCAATCTGTTTTCTGTTGTTTTATCTATTTAGGCTTTTTCTGTCTTGATAACGTTTAGCAAAATAGCATTTGCCTTTCTTTGTGGGTCAACATAACTATTTGTAGGATTTTTCTCCTGGGACCCCAAGCCAGCTCAACTACCTGAGGGAGATACCACAGTCTTTACCCTCCACAAAGGGGAGCTAGAGACACACTTGAGGGACGTGAATCAAGGGATCTATCATACTGGTCAAACAACGAATTTCAGAAACATTTATTTGGCATCAACTCAAAAGTTGCTTCAGAATTTCTATTAAAAAGGGGATTAGGGGCACAACTTGTTAGTAAAGGGGAATGGGAAGGGGTTGAAGGAGATGTGGAGATTATGGAATGGCAGGGTAAAGCTAAATCCCTCTGGAGCCCCCTGTTTGTGTTACTATGGTAACTATTTTCTTAGTAAATTATGCTGGACATTGCGGGAAATTAAAAAAAAAAAAACTTGATTACAATGAACCTTGCCCTGAAGGAAATTAGAGTTCAGCCAGGAGAGACAGAAAAACTAACAGGTTTAAGAGGCTATTAATCAGGGACACCTGGCTCATTCAGCCGGTAGAATGTGCCACTCTTCTTCATCTCCGGGTTGTGAATTCAAGCCCCACTTTGGGTGTGGAGCCTATTGAAAAAAAATAATAATTAAAAAAAGAGGCTATTAACCCAGAATAATTTTCTAGAGGCCAGTTTGTGGAGCTAATTGACTGGAAATTCTGGGCTTAATGGCACCATTTAAATCCCTCCTGGTCCCAGATGCAATTTGGTACCACTTGGTGGTCATGGTGTCTGTCCTCTGGTTAAATATCAATAGGGAGGATTCTGGGTCATGGGTGTGGCTGGACTTTCCAGAGATCTCTGAGTCACTCAGTACCCCTTTCTTCAGCCCAGTGTGGAGAATTTGGGCTGAGAGATTACTGGGGATACAGGACACTCCTCTCACAGCCTTATCTCCTAAAACAGGGTTGCTACAATCTCTAAACCCGGTCTTACCTCCTCATCTCATCTATTTTCCTTTCAGAAAGTGAGAATTTCACCTGCCCTGTTTGAAAAGTGGGATTGGGTACAGGTGAAGACACTTGCCATTTTTCAATTGCATTATATCTGAATTCTCATTATCCTGGGACATGATTCTCAAGGGGATTTTCTATAATAATGTTCTCTCTGAGTTGAAGGAAATCAGAGTCCTGCCCTGAGGAGAAAGAATTTATATATAATTAGTGCATATATGTGTAGATATGGGGTGGTTATTATTCAATGATAACGAAGGATTGTTGAATCTTTACTATATGTCAGGCATTGTTCTAAGCAATTTGTTCATGTTGTCTCATTTATTCCTCACAGTGGCCCAGTGAAGTCTGACCTGTTACCATCTCCATTTTAGAGATGTGGAAATTTGGGTATAGATAAACCAATTTGCCCAAGAGCATATAGCCACTCAGTGGAGGTTTAAACTCAGCCAGTCTTACTCTGGATACCATGTTTTTAACCACAAAGTTATTTTGAAGGGAAACAGTACAGGTTGTCTTGTTTTATTTTGCTTTAAAACTAGCTCAAAAAAAAAAAAAAAAACTAGCTCAAACTCACAGCTTAGCTCAAATTCACAGCTGGACAATAATAATTAAAATCTGAGCAGCGAGCTTTGTTATAAATGGGAAGAGTACCATTGGGGGTAGGAGAGCCCTGCAAACTCTTGGAATCTTAATTTTCCATTTCCAAAGAAATTCTTATTTGATTTTTAAGTCCAGCCTCTTATCTCTTCACAGAAACATTTGGCAACCATCCTTGGTTTTTTTCTCTCCCTAAAAATTGCAGCTTTTCTCTCTTAATTTCTTCTTCTTTCCATTTAGGTATGCCCATGTTTACTGCATCTTGGGGGGAAAAAAACCATTGAGTGAACCATCCCCTTGGCTGCTTCCTCTAGCTTTTTAGAAAGACCTGTTTCTTCCTTTCACTCTCTCTCTACTTCCTTAATGTTTGACTCCTGAAGCTCCTGGTAATCTCTTTTTACTTATTTAAGGTTTATTTATTTATTTATTTGAGAGAGAGAGAGAGCGCGCGAGCGGGAGCAAGTGGGGTAGGGGCAGAAGGAAAGGGTGAATCTCAAACAGACTCTGTGTCGAGCAGGGAGCCTGATGGGGTGGGGAGGGGGCTCCATCTCAGGACCCTGAGATCAGGACTTGAGCTGAAACCAACAGCCCAATGCCCAACCGACTTAGCCACCCAGGCGCCAGATCCAGGTAATCTCTTTTTGAAGTTCAAAGGCCTTTGCCATTTACATTGCTCCTGTCTTTTTCAGCTTCTGTATTACCGCAAGACCCAGCTCTTCTGCTTCTTTTTTTCTTTTCCTTTTTTTTCATCTCTCATCTTTCTCCTACCCACCTCCCTGTGGGTTTGCCCAATGGGTATTTCTTAGAATGTTGCTACCCTTTGTATGGTTCTTCCTTTTGGAAAGGTCAAGGTCATCCTTTTTCAAAGTTTCACCTTTTCCTTTTATATTGGCTACTTTATATCTGTCTCTACCTTAGTTATTTCCTCTTACCCAAGTGTATTTATTTCCAAGGGCTTCCTGAAAATTTCCATGTAAGGATTCCACTGCTACCATTAGGCTCAAAGTGAACAGGACTTAGTTCATAATATTTCCCATGTGAGTTCTCATGAGAACAATGTAATAGAAAACACTTATGCAGCATGTTCACTATACACTAGCCTGGCACCGCTCCAGTTATCATCCTGACTTCACAGATGAAGGAACTTAGGCCTAGAGATTTAAAGCAATATTCCCTCAATTGACATCACATGGCTACAAAGTGGAGGAGCCAAGATTCACTCCAGCCAACACTTGGTATTTCTATGCCATGTTTTCTGATTTCTCACAGTCAAAATTGTATTCATCAATGTTCTTTTCTTCCAGCCCAATTCTTAGCTTTTTGCTTTTCTTTCAAGATGTTTTTGGTGTCTATGTAAGTCAGGATCTGCAAAGGCACACATAGCCTATTCAAAAAGAAACAAACAAAACCCAGTGGTATGGTTAAGGAAACCAGCAAGGATGGGGAGCTCCCAGGTGTTAACACACTGGGATGCTGTCACCACCTCTAGTCTTGAAAGAGCAAGAGGGTTAAACAATGCTGTGGGAGTCCAGAGAAATCTAAATCTATGCAAGTGGGACCACCTGCCAGTAAAGCATGGGGCTGTGATAGGAATGGAGAGAATAAATACCCCAACTCTCTCTCTTAATGGCCTCTGATTTTTCACTTGTGCTTAATTAAGTACCTCATGCCTGGATCATTGTTGCTACCTTCTCAATGATCTAACCTCATTTTCCTCCACTTTATCCTGCTGCCTTATCACCAGATGAGACTCTCTAAGATGCCACATTCACTATGTGATTTTTCTTCTCAGAACTTTCAAAGGCTTGTCATTGCTTCTTATTCTATTATCAACAGTCCTCCAAATCCTGAGTCTAATCCCTCTTTCAAATGTTCTGTTCTGCATTTTGCTAACACTTTGCTCCAAATGGCTTCCTTATTCCTCTCCTCCTTTCTATAAACATACCACTCTTGTACCTGCAGCAAATGCTATGGTTCATATCATTCTTTAGGCCTGAAATGCATTTTTTGGTCTTGTATCCAAATGCTATACATCCTTCAAGACTCACCTCTTCTGTAAAAATTTATCTGTCTGCTCCTGTGTACATGGATTCCTCTATCTTCCCAAGTTTCTGCTGAACTGTGGATAACACCTTACCAAGTAAGTCTTTTCTAGATGTTTCATAAACATGTGCTTTGTCTCCCCAAACTGATGGATAAAGATCCCAAAATCAAGAGTACAGTTTTGTTTTGTTTTTTTAAATTTATGATAGTCACAGAGAGAGAGAGAGAGAGAGAGAGAGAGGCAGAGACATAGGCAGAGGGAGAAGCAGGCTCCATGCACCGGGAGCCCGACGTCGGATTCGATCCTGGGTCTCCAGGATCGCGCCCTGGGCCAAAGGCAGGCACTAAACCACTGCGCCACCCAGGGATCCCAAGAGTACAGTTAATGGTTTATTGGTGTGACTCTCATTTTCTAAACTATACTAGTTTGGAGGGGTACAATTAAAGCAATGTGGGGGATGGTAAACATGCCAACAGACAGCAATCTATTCTCTAAGCCCCTTACTGGTGGAACCCTAGCTTTTAAGTCCCTCCCCATCCTGGCGGGGTCCTGGGTACCCTCCTTTGCTTCTAGAAGCACTTCAGAGTAAATGCCCAAGGGCATCTCTGCTGTTCTCTTTCTTTGCTTCTGTAGGACTGCAGCCTGTAGAAAATTGATCTGTGCTCTGTAGGCATCTTTCAACTTTCCTTTTTGTGACTTTTCATTTTCATATGGTTGGCATTCTTCTTATTCTTTTGGCATAAACCATTCTGTTTGCCAAAAGTTGCCTGTGGGGATGGGATTATTTGGTTCATAAGCCAAGAGAATTCCAATCTACTGACCTCTAGCTCGTATTTCTGGCTAAAACTGATCCGTGTCAACTCTTCCACAATATAGGGCAATGCCTGGAAGATAATCTCATTTCTAATGTTTGCTCAGCAATCTCAGTGCTGGAGCTGCCTGTGAGCTCTTTCCGGCCAAGAGCTCTCCTTAGAACAGTGCGGCATGCTTGAACATAGCTGAGTTCCCTTAATGACCATTAACAATTTGTTCTCACAGGACCCTGTCCATCTGTCCATCTGTCATCTACTGTGATGTCTATATATTGATTTTTTTTTCTCTTTGCTTTTCCAATGTCATACTGTAAGACTCAAGAATTTCTTTTGTTGCTACTAGGAGGCTTAAAACTTGACCTTTTGTTTTATTTTTATTTTTAAAATGTTTCAAAGATTATTTATTTATTCATGAGAGACACATAGAAAGAGAGGCAGAGACATAGGCACAGGGAGAAGCAGGCTCCCTGCAGGGAGCCTGGTGTGGGACTCCATCCTGGGACTCCAGGATCACACCCTGAGCCGAAGGCAGGTGCTCAACCACTGAGCCGCCCCGGTGTCCCAAAACTTGACCTTTTAATAGTTAAGTAAAGGCAGGATGAGTTAGTGAATATAAATGGACTTATTCATTGGTCATTGGGATGGATTCTCTGACCTTATATTAGAAGATTTTCTCATAAAATATTTTTTTCTATCCCATCTTTTTCAATGAATGTTCCCTAAGGTGATAGGTTCTCTGATAGCTTAATCAAAACTAGAATAGTTTTTTCTTTAAAAATGAACCCTAAGAAAGGCCATATTATTTCAAAGGAAGGAAGAATTTGCATAGTGAAATGTATTCATAATGGATATACATTGGGTTCATCTGAATGACATAGGTACAGTTAAAAAAATTATTTGCGTGCCCATTAATTTTGGAGCAAAGAAACACAATGCTCAACCTTCTCTAATCTACTGTGGTTTGTAATTAGGTGATGAAAAGCAGTCTCTTCCAGATTCAGCAGCTGCTAGCTATCTAGATGTTTCTTTCCATCAAGTAAAAGCTATATTGCTTTTTTGGAGATGATCACAGAAATGAAAAACATCACCAGACTAGCTAAATCAAGACATAGGGAATGGAGGAGAAAAAAAAAAAAAAAAGAGAACCATTTAGAAAAGCAATTGAGTCCATACAAGAGCATTCCTTTTGAAGATTTTGACATCCTGAAGGAACTTATCTGTCTACCTCAACTCTGATAAAATTGCATGATGTGCAAGAGGAAGCTAGAGCTAGAGGAGGACAGAGGAGGGGGTCTGGGCTGTTCCCTTTTGCAAACACAAAAACCTTCTTTTGTTAGAATGGAGACGAAAAAAAAAAAAAAAACCAGAAGCTGAACTTGGTGGGTTTGAGGGCTTGCAAATGCAGCCAGCTGAAACTTTGTAAACATTTAGCATAAAACTCATTTTTAATCTCATAAACTTAATTTTTTCCCCTAGCATATGGGATGCATAAAAAGGAAATAAAACTTTAGTAAATTGAGCCTTACTTGTGCTTTATAAAAAAGAAATTGAATTGCTCTAATGGCAGCTGCAGCTGGCATTCAGCTTCGAACAACCAGTGTAAATCTAGTTTTTAGTGCTTGATTTAGTAAACACTCAGCTGCAAACAGGCTTCTAAAACAACTCTGAATGCAGGGTTTTCCGTAAAGGCAGTTATGTAACCTCTGTGTGTTATGCCTTTAAAATATGTGAAGAATAGCAGAAACCCTGATTGAGATATCTGACAATTATCCTTTACTCTATATTTAAATCTGCATAGAGTTTGCTACTCATTATACACAGCACTAGCACAAATGGATTCTAATAGGCCATAAATTTCAATGTATGTGTAATTCTCATTAATAATGTAAAAAAAGTAGAGTGCTAATAACCAGCTCGGACGCCAGAGTTGAGTTGGCTTCCTCATTTGGTTATCTTATCTCCAAGCGATAATCACAGCCTGTGTTCCATTTTGCCCTTCGCTGAGCCTTGTCATGCTCCCACACGTTGAGGAGCCGCAAGAAACCCCGTTTCGTATTCTGTTTAGCAAAGGCTGCACGTGCCCGGCTTGCAATTTTTGCTAAAAATAGAGAGAAAATCTTGTCCCTGACAAACAAGATGAAACGTCCAACTGGTTTTAAATCGACGCACAAATAGCTGTTAGGATTCTAATGCCAGTTTATCCTAAATATTTCTTAGTGACCTGGGTTTAGTGGAGATTTTTGTGTTTCGCTTGTTGTTTTTCCAATCACTCCCTATATTCACTGGTAGACAAAATGAGGGTTGGCACCTTATGGCATTTCTACTAAAGGAATCTTTTATAATAATTCTGGCTCGGATGGCCAAGGTTAACCCTGGGAACAATTTGGAATTAGGATAAATTGGTGTCTCTTTCTTCCTTCCTAAATGTCTTACAGTATCTCAGGCTTATTTTTAGCTGGCTGCCAACCAACCCTGTCTAAGGATCTTTCTATTTCTCAGGAGGCATTTCCAATTTTAAAAGAGACCCTCGAATGTAGAGACGTCCTTGGGCCCCAGATTCGTGTTGTTTGCAAGCCAAGATCTGGGGTTAATCTTCTGGGCAGAGGGCAGGTTGTTCTAAGGCTGGCTCTGGGCTTTAGAGAAGGAAATTCACATACACCCTCTTTCTTTTTCCCACCATCTGGTCGTTTGGCTGCCAGCAACTGGAGCTATTAAACAAATGGAGACTTTATGAAATTTGAAAACAAGACTGCCACACAGCATGGTAGGTGGAGAGAGTCACAAACTGCTGGTTCTACTCCTGGCTCTGCTGTTACCAGCTGAGTGACCTTATGGAAGTCACTCAAACTCTCTGAGCTTCTGCCTTTTCCTACCTTTCAGGACTGTGGCAGGGCTAAAGAAAAATATGAGAAAATAGTTTGGAAAGCTCCAGAGTACTACACAATTCCGAAGGACTTGGATTATTCAAGGCAGCGATGGTTACATATCAGTGAGGAGTATCTTACTCCTCAGGAGAGAGTAATCGTCACCTGTACCATCGTGTTTCAGAGAAAGTATGTGAGCGCATAGCAGATCCTGTTATGACTGTGGGTGAAATTCGGGATCCTGGAGAAGATTTGATCCCTTGACTATTCAAACAACTAAAAAGGATAAATGTACTACAGAAGTCAAGTGAAAATATTAAGGGGAAAACAGATGGACTATTCTGGATGTAATCTGTTTCCACCTCTCCCCAGCCAGGACAGGCATTCAAATAATATCACATCTCTTTCTAATATTCAGGATTAGTCCAACATTTTTGTGGTTTTAAAAAAAATTTTTAATTTTTGAATTTAAAATCAATAATTCACAGGCATGTAGTTTAAAAAGTTGGATAGTAATTACAAAATTCACTTTCCTGACTTGCTCTTTTTCCCTTCCCTAGTCCCCTGCCCCCAAGGCAATAGCTTTTAATTCTTTTAAAGCTCTCCTGACCTTTACAACTTTCCCAAGTTCTATAAATGACCCATATATCGCTATTTCTTTATTTGTCAGTTTTAGACATTATCTATTGAATTCCTGCCATGAAAGACAGAGCTTGCTCTCTCTCATTTTGCTTCTCCTTTCTCAACTTCCCAGCATACTTCTATTACAATTTTGGTTAAATTAATATTAAGATTATTCTAATATTCCTTATAACTGAGCATGGTCACATGCCATGGTTATTTTTCCTTCCTTCCTTTATTATTTTCATAAAGTTAATAATGCTTGTCTTTCTTTTGCTGAGTTTTCTTTGTATCTATTTTTAATTATTTCTGTTTCTTCTAACAGGCTTTTAGTGAAACTCTCCACAAAGGTCTAACACAACACACGCAATAGCTAACCTATCAGTTCCTATCTGTGGTTTTTGAGACATTGCCACTTTGCGCCTCCAGTCTGGCTGGACTGTGGTCATCTCTGGATTACATTTGTTCCCATTTCAAACTGGGTGGACTTTCTGAACTCCCATCTTGCTCTTTTTCCCCCCTTTCTTATTTTTTATTAAAGGACATCCTCTAGTAGTTTCATCTGGTAGGTGTTATAGGAGCAGAGGAAGTCAGGATAACAGCCTTTGCCATGCCAATCTCTTGAATCACACTATTTCATTCATTCTTTATACTTGTGTCCAGTATTCATGAGAAATCTCTCTACCATTGTCTTGAATATTGTTCTTTTTATCTCTCCTGTTTTGAAGGGACTTTTTCTTGTATCTTATATCTTCTTCCTCCATGTCCTCTCTCACTCTGGTGAGGGTATCAATTGCTGCCTGAGATAGTATGTCTGAAATGCAAAGTTTTTGAGATATTACACTTCTAAAACTATTCTTTACCTCACCTATAATTTATGGCTGAGTATTGAATTCTAAGTTAGAAGTTATTTTCCTTCAGAATTTTGAAGGCACTGCTCCATTGTCTTCTGGATTCCAATGTTGGTGTTGGCAAGTACAAAGCCCATGCAGTTCTTGGTCCACAGTGTTCTGAACTGATGTGCCTTAGGGCCAGTCTATTTCTTCCCCCATGCTGGCTATGAAGTGGGCCTCTCAGTCTGGAAACTGATGTCCTTAGTTCTAGGAAATTTTGCTTCTAACTTCCTCTTCTCTGTGTTCTCCATTCTTTCTGGTAATGTGATAATTCTAATGTTGGGGATCTCTTTTCTTTTTCTTTCTTTTTTTTTTTTTTTAAAGATTTTATTTATTAGAGACAGATTGAGAGAGAGAGAGAGAGAGAGACAGGGAGAAGCAGGCTCCACGCAGGGAGCCTGACATGCAACTGGATCCTGGGTGTCCAGGATCACACCCTGGGCTGAAGGCGGTGCTAAACCGCTGCGCCACTGGGGCTGCCTGGAAGATTGTTTTCTAATTGTCTTATGTCTCTAGCTTTCCTGTTTATCTTTTCCCCTGTTGTCTCTGTTTTCTAAGTCATTCAGATTTTTAAAAATTTGTACCATGTTTTTAATTTTGAAGAACACTTTTTGTTTTCTGAATGCTCCTTTTTACAGGATTCTGTTCTCACTTCAGGAATGTGGTATCTTTTCTTGTTCTTCTGAGGATACTAGTTGCAGTTTTGTTTCTAAGCCATTCCTCCTCTCTTAGATTGTTTCAGCTTTCTCCAAGTTGCTCTTTTGTTTGCTTTGATCTTTATCTTCCACATTTGAGGGCTTTCCTATATGTCTTCCCTTGTTTGTCTGCTCATGATCAAGATGAGAGAACTAACTCTGAATAGAAACTCTACAAGTGTGCTTGGGGCTTGTGAACTTTGAGCGTGACCATGGGGTCATCTTCACTTGGGTCATTTGTAGGGGAGCTCTCAGTGTTAATATTTTGAAATCTTTCTCCTTTCCTCTTTTGTCATTTTGCTAGTCTTAGTGAATTTTTTCTCCTGAAATTTCTAGCTCTATGTAGCATCATGCACTGCAGTATCTTATTATAATGCTGTGCCTTTGAATAACTTTTGTTGTTAACTAAGACATTGTGAATCTTGTTCCTTTTGTCTTTTACTGACCTTGTGAGCTACTTAACCATAAAATGTGGTTTATTGCATAGTGTCTCTTGGTATTATAGTCTTTCTGAAAAGAAGATTTTTCAATTGCAAATAAGACAATGATGTCTTTAAAACAAAAGAAGTATTTCCCAGTCTCCTTACTTGAAACACATGATTTTCATCAGCTCTTTTTCTCTCCTTAGCAGCAACCATTTGGAAAATGACAGACTCAACTCACACCACCAACATGCACTCTTCCCACTGTCTGCCTTCCTTCCAAGCCAACAGACACACTCCTACCTGCAAAGGAAATCTAATCAATGATCATCCTCCAATTGTCAGACCCTACCAGTGGCACATTCATCAGCATATGCATTACAGATGTCATAGGGTGTACCCAAATTGAGACAGGTGCCTTGTCTCTCTAGCTATTAAGAAGATCTCTGATATTAGACCTTGAGCTTCTTTGTCTCCCCCAACCTTTCCCCATCTTTAAAAAGCCCATAATGACACTAATTTTCAGGATGGTCATGAGTGTTAAAACAAATGATCAGGCTGGAGGCTTTTTTTGGTCACTATTTTAGACCAATCTCAGCACCTGGGGCTTTTCAAGGAGGGTTTTGAGGGTCTTAAAGCATGCTTACTATGCAAGTGGCACCCAGTGCCCTAATACACAGACTTCAGGCTTAAAACACAATACTTCAAGGTATTTCCTTCTGAGGTTGATTTTGTTCCTTATGAAAATTTTTTTTTTTTTAAAGATTTTATTTATTTATTCATGATAGTTACACAGAGAGAGACAGAGAGGCAGAGACACAGGCAGAGGGAGAAGCAGGCTCCATGCAGGGAGCCCGACGTGGGACTCGATCCCAGGTCTCCAGGATCGCGCCCCAGGCCAAAGGCAGGCGCCAAACCACTGCGCCACCCAGGGATCCCTCCTTATGAAAATTTTGTTGCAAAAAAGAAAGTCAGGTTATGATGAATAATTGCATTTGATTTTTAGTATTGTTGTAAGGGACAAATGGAAACAAAGTGCTGTGTTCATTCTCTTCCTTCTTTTCAACTACAGGGTCTGTCAGATGGACTCTAATGAATGGTTTTACACTAGACTGCAAATTCCTTGTCTGCAAAATGAGGTTAATGACACTTCACAATGTTGATGAGACTGTTCAGTGAAACTATGATCTTAAAGTATCTGATACATAGTTGGTGCTCAATTAATATTAGTTCCCTTCTCTTCTGTTTAAACATTTTTTTGATTTTATTATATTTATTTTAAAATATACTTGCTATATTTAAATGTGTATTTGTTACAAAATAATATCAAATAATTCTTTTTCATAATCTTCTATATTTCCTTGTGTGCTTTTATACCTTGGCCTGAGTCAGTCTTTCAAGGAGGTACAAGTTACAGGCTTCCATGGGTAACCACCACTGTGATTCAGAATGGTTGCTCACTGACCCCGATGAGAGCACTGCGTGGGGCCAGGCAGTTCTGTTATGAATGCATGCATGTTGCGATTAAGTTTTCTTTCCAAGATAACATCGATCTACTTAGTAGTTTAGTCAAAATGGAACCTCATAGTCCTTGCAGCAGCATTCACTCCATCTTTCTGTGTATTTGTAATATCTATTATTCTACCTCTCTATACATTTGTTTCCAACTTCATATATTTACCACCCTGTTCTTGTTGGGAGAAGGTGGAGGAGAGAATTTTGATTCATTATGAACTTTTGAGAAACAATTTGTATTAAATGTCTAATTATTTGAACTTTTAAATGAGATGCTTTATTAAAATCCAGCTATATTATATCCGTAGGACCTATGCTAGCCATGGAAACTTCAGCCAACTTGCTATGCATTTATCTAACAGTACCGGGATGGATGGGCAATATAGTTATAAGGATCATATGGAGTTGCAATTTGAATTTTTAAGTGGGTCCCCACTTAAATGTCTGCTAAAGACCTCTGCCACACTTTTTTTTTTTTTTTTTTTTTAAGAAAAAGAATCATAGGATATTTGAGACAGAGTTTCTAGTACAGCTTTTTCTTAAGGAAGTTCATTGATTATCAAAGGGTAGAAAAAAGGAGGTTGCCAAAAGGTCGGAAAAAAAATGCCACTGCCTGTGTGTGGTCCTGTATGGATTGCATTTCCAAGCAGAGTGTTAGAATCTCCCCAGGCCTTGATGGAAACAGGGTCTGCCAGGAGCAAGAGAAGGTGGTGGGTGACCTTTAGGAAACTCCTTTGTAGAAAGCTCTCATCCTGGGATCCCTGGGTGGCTCAGTGGTTTAGCGCCTGCCTTTGGCCAGGGCATGATCCTGGAGACCCAGGATTGAGTCACACATCAGGCTCCCTGCATGGAGCCTGCTTCTCCCTCTGCCTGTGTCTCTGCTTCTCTCTCTCTCTGTGTCTCTCATGAATAAATAAAATCTTAAAAAAAAGAAAGCTCTCTGTTGGCAATTTGAACACCAATAAAAAATAAATTTATTATTAAAAAAGAAAAAAGCTCTCATCCTTAGGAAGATGAAGGTCTTTGTAACTATGCCTTGTGCAAAGTTTTTGGTAACTCCTAGTATTCAGCAACTGTTACACTTAGAAATACACTAACCACCAGTCCATAAATACTGGTTAAATACCAGTAAGAAAATGTGTGGAACAGAGAAGTAGAGTATCTAGTAGTAAAAAGCAAGTCTCAGGGTTAAAAGGACAGATTTCAGTACCATCACTTTACTAGTTGGGGGGGGGGGCGGTCCTGTATAAATTTTTTTATCCTCATTTTTTAACCTAAAAAAATGAAGATAATAATAGTTTTCAATTTATTGGGTAATGACTATCAAATGAAATAATGATTTCACATTACTTTACATAGTGTCAATATATATTAAGTTTTTTTAAAATTTTATTTATTTATTCATGAGAGACACACAGGGAGAGAGAGAGAGGCAGAGACACAGGCAGAGGGAGAAGCAGGCTCCATGCAGGGAGCCCGACGTGGGATTCGATCCCGGGTCTCCAGGGTCACACCCTGGGCTGAAGGCGGTGCTAAACCACTGAGACACCTGGGCTGCCCATATATTAAGTTTTAAATAAAAATCCAAACAAGTGTTTTTTTTTTGTAGTTTCAATTATTACATAAACATTTCATTAGACATTCATTCAGATACCTAGGTATGTGAATTCATGAAGATATAGAAACCATTTTTTACATAAATGGGATCAAATCATACATGCTATTCCATTATCTGATTTACTCACTTACATATATGTTATAAGATTTTCCAAGTCAAAAATAAAAACCTCTATCATCTTTTAAAATGGGTATAATGCATTTTGTTTAATGTATTTATCATAGTTTATATAACCATTTTCTTACATGTAACCTCAATTTGTGTCCATATTTTTTAATTAAAAATTTTGGAAAGGAAATCCTTAAGGGTGCTTTTTTTTTTTTTTTAAAATACATGTTCACTTTTCTCTATAAGGTAAGTTCCAAAAAGCAAGATAACAGGATCCTTAAAACACTCTGATTTTAATTGAATTGATCCACTTTGAAAAAGTTGGTCATCTTTACTTGAGGCCGATCCAAATTGTGGCTTTGGTTATTTTCTCAAAATGTTCCTCCCTAACATATCACACATTCGTGTTTCATTTATTTTTTATTATATAAGTAATACATAATTTTGGGGTAAAAATCTATATAAATACAGCAAAACTATTTACAATGCCAATCCCCTTATAAACAAACCACTGCTATTAGTTTCTACACCAGTAAATGAAGATACTATATATAGACATACCATGGTCTAACCATGTTTCAAATTATGGACATATAAAACATTTCCAAATTTTTCACTTTTGCAAGTAAGATGCCAGTTAATATCTTTATACATGCTTGTTATGTGTGACTATGTCTCTAAAACAGATGAGGGTGGAGTTATAGGGCCAAATGTACACATGAATAAAGCTTTAATAAAAAGCTGCAAAATAACCTTACAATGAGTTTTACAAATCCTTATGTATGAAAATAGTCATCTCCCCACTCCTTTGTCAATAGGATGGCATCAGTTTAAAATAATTTTTGCCAATTTGATGGGTGAATAAAAATGCCATTTTAAACATATTTTAAACTAATAAATCAAATGATTTTCAAAGTTCAGTGTTCTTTCCACAGCTATTACTAATTTTCTATTGGGTTTCTTATTGACTGTTGCTTGTTTTATATGTATTTTTATATACCTATGAAGATGAGTGTGTCCACAGAGCAGTTCCTGCTCTTTTATATATGTTGCAAATATTTTTTCTAGTTTATAGTCTGATTTTTAGCTTTGTTTATATGATCTTTTCTTGTATGGTGTGTGTGTGTATGAATGTGTTGTCTAGTACAAGATAATAAACACATTTTTCCTTGAATTTTAAGTTTATATATTTTTAATAGCTTAGATATTAATCACATATCATGCAATTCTCTTGTTTAAAGTATACCATTCAGGGGTGCCTGGCTAGCTCAGTAGGAAAAGCATGTGACTCTTAATCTCAGGGTGGTGAATTCAAGCCCCATGTTGACTGTAGAGATACTTAAATAAAAACTTAAAAAAAAAAAAAAACTTAAAAAAAGAAGTATACCATTCAGTAATTCCTGGCATACTCATAGAATTGTGCATCCATTACCACAACCAGTTCTAGAGCATTTTCATCAATCCAAAAAGAAACCCCATTTCCATCCCCTCATCACTCCTTTGTCTTCTCACCCAAGGCAAACGCTAATTTGTTTTTTGTTCCTGTATTGTTACCTATTCTGGACATGTATAAGTAGAGTCATGTTATATGCGGTCTTTTGTGACTGGCTTCTTTCATTTAACATAATGTTCTCACGTTCTAGCATAATGTTCTCAAAAACTTGAGAACATTAACATAATGTGTTATGTTGTAGCTTTATGTTTTTAGAGTTAGATCTTAAATCCATCTGGAATTTATTGATTTGTATAAGTTGAGTAAAAAATCATATATATTACTGATCTTTTAAAAAAGCATAGCCAGTTGTAACAATATTTAAGATTCAGTCCATCCTTTTGACACTAATCCAAAGTGTCTCCCCACCCACATGTATGGACTGGTGTCCGAACTCTTTATTCTTGTGCCTTTAATACATGACTTTAAGGGCTGTAGCTTTACAATATAGTTTTGCTATCTAGTAGGGCAAGTCTTCCCTCATTTTCCTTTTCCCAAAATTTTCTTGGTTTTATTTTTCCACATTTTCCCTTCCCTTGAAATTTTGGAATAAGCTTGTTGTGTTTCATCAAAATCCTACTTAAATTGTGATCAAAACATCATTTATATAGTATGAGTAGATCAATTTCTGAAGAAATTTCATCTTTATAATATTGGGGCTTCCTATATTTTAATGGAATTTATAGCTATATTTTTTATTCGTTAGACGGAATAGAGATATTCCACCTGGAATTAACTTTTTAATTTGTTATTGATATCTAGGAAGGTCACTGTGGTAGGAGCTGCAGAGGGAAGAGGAGAGTTTGATAAAAAGATAATGAGATCTGCTTTGATGCATTTTTCCTGAAAATGTTGATGAGAAATGAAGATGAAGATGCACACACCAAATGTTGCACCACTTATTTTGGTGACTTTTATTTTTATTTTTTTTATTTTTTATTTTTTATTTTTTTTTTTAATTTTTTTTTATTTTTATTTATTTATGGTAGTCACAGAGAGAGAGAGAGAGAGAGAGAGAGAGAGAGGCAGAGACACAGGCAGAGGGAGAAGCAGGCTCCATGCACCGGGAGCCCGATGTGGGATTCGATCCCGGGTCTCCAGGATCGCGCCCTGGGCCAAAGGCAGGCGCCAAACCGCTGCGCCACCCAGGGATCCCCTATTTTGGTGACTTTTAAAGAATGGCAATGGGAAGACAGATGACCCATGAGACCTTTTGAAGGAGAATTTGGCGTTTGGACCAAGAATGTTTGAAACGATTAGATTTGAAAAGAGCAGAGCTTCTACCCTATAGTTGCAAATTTCTTTTTTTAATAAAGAGGAAACAAGGCACAATCAACTGTTTAATTTGACTTAGTTCATGTTGAGAGGCTATTGGAATAAATAATTCTTGAGCTCATGGCTGGCCATACTCTCTATAGCCTGCCCTTCTCTAAGATCTGGTTGCAGATTATTCCATTATCCTAGGTTTCAGCATGGCTCTAGGTGACTTGAATTTTCTAGGCAACCCATCTGGTTAAAGTGAGAATAAAAGTGGCCAGTTTCTCTTCTCTGTACACACAAACTCTTGTAAGATACCTGATTTCCCAGTTTTTCCTCCAATATCTCAGGAAACCCTCAGAGGCATCTCGGTGGATTTCTAAGCATTGTCTTCTTAGGTTTCTTACGGAACCTAACATCTCTCCCTCTCTGCCATGGTGACTTGATGCACTGTTCTCTCATGCCTGCCGTTAATGGGTAATATTAGCCATGTCCCATTTTTGTGTCCAGCACAGGGTCATGCTGCCTTTGAGTTGAGCCACACTGACTTTTGACATCTTGTGTCAAATATACTGAAGCAAATTCACCAAAGCTCTGCTGCATTCTCTACCAAAATGGGGAGACTCTTTCCTTTCTCTAAACACCATGTAACATTCTTTCCTAGCCAGAGAAGAGCTGTCTCAGGCTCTCAATAAATACCTTTCTGTACTGGATTGGGTAGCTGGATGTGCTAAATGACTGAATTGTGCCCAACATCTCCTTCTTCTCCAGTTGTCTAATTTTGTGTGGGGCCTAGACCTTGAACCAAGCTTATGTATCAGCATCTTCAGTCTTGGTTTCATGCATACATAGACCTCTGGTGTCCCACCTCTAGGGCCTTCCAATAAGACCAGACCACCTGAGTCCTAGGATGACTATAGTTTAGGTTCAAGCTGGAACCCCTTCTGCTCATCTAAGGAAATGATTCAGAATCATGCATTAAGTTTGAATCATCCTAGTAGGCTTGTGTCCATCTGCTCATACTTGTAAAGAAAGAGACAAATTATGGTTTTGGACATATGGCTTTTGCTACTAAACCTTATTGTCTTCTCTTAATGGTGAAAGTGATACATTGTTTAAAACTAAGGAATTATATAGCATGTGACTAAATGTACAATAAAATACTATAAAGGTTATATTGATAATTTGATGCTCAAACTAATGGAATAAGCATGAAGGCAGGAATGGATGGAGCATGAAGAAAATTGTGGCCATAAACCAAAAAAAGCCAAGTTTATTCCTTGATTCATCCTTTTTGGGGGGGGGGGGTTAAGAGTGGCAGGAAGTTGTTGGAGAGGGTGCCTGGGTGGTCATTCCTCTTCTCAACCAGCAATGAGCCTTTTGGTAACTACTTTCCCAGTATTTGTCTCTGTCTTTACTTCAAAAGGATGAAGAGGTGTGGTGCCCTCAGCTGCCCAAGCCTGCAGGACCTGCTGTGGACGACACTCATTATGACTTCTCTGGTTTGGATTTATCTGAGAACATAAGATGTAATTTTAGAGAGTACCACCTTGATGATTTTAAAGAGTTGTAAGAGTTGTGCAATAGTAGGAAGAGATAGAAAAGTGAGTGTCAGACATAGACCTGAGAAGCATGCTGCTCTGATTCAACTTGCTTTTAGGCAGGACTTCCAGTTGGTTGTCCATTCCAATCTAATGTATATCTCAAAGACTCCTGTGGTTACATATCCCCGTGTCTCACAGGCATTATTATTTAGGAAGAGTTTTCTGGGTAGCCCCGGTGGCGCAGTGGTTTAGCACCGCCTGCAGCCCAGGGCGTGATCCTGGAGACCCTGGATCAAGTCCCACATTAGGCTCTCTGCATGGAGCCTGCTTCTCCCTCTGCCTGTGTCTCTGCCTCTCATTCTTTCTCTGTGTCTCTATGAATAAATAAATAAAATCTAAAAAAAAAAAAAAGGAAGAGTTTTCTGACTTTTGAAGCCTAAGTCATATATTCTTGTTCCATCTACAGTGAAGATGACAAACAGTTATTGAGTCCTCCCTGCTCCAAATTGTATGTGGAATGGAATGTAAAGTATAGAAGCACTAACATCAGACAGACCTAAGTTTAAGCCCTGGCTTCACCACTTACTAGCTGTGTGACCTTGGACAAGTCATTTAACCTTTCTGAATCCTGCTTTTTGTAGCTCTACAGTGGAGATCTAAGGCCCATCTCAATGAGTAGTTAAATGAATTAAATGAAATGATAGATGTGAACATGGCTGGCATGCATTATGTGTTCGACAAATGTCCTTGACCTCTATGCTATTTTCAGATATGCCCTATGTCCAAGAAATTATTTTGCATTGATTCTGCTGCTTATGTAGCAGGTGACATCAGCAAGGAAAGAGTTCATTACAATTAAGGAAGTCTTTGGAAATCAAGTTACAGCCTGAAGATTGGACTGATATCCAGAAGATGGAATTATTTTGCAACCTAAGATTAGTTCAGTGAAAAAGATTAATGAGTCACATTATAGAATCAGCTCAAGCTAATGACAAATGAAAATGTTCTGGTTTTTAGCTGGAGTTGATTTAATAATATTTGTGCAATAACAGCATTAAATTCAAAGTCTGTTCTAGTGAATTGGCCTTTACCCAGAGCTTTCCTCTCAGAGGTGAGGTCATTCTCCTCATCTGATTGATTGCTTTGGGGGCAGCCCCCTTGATGGTGCAGTTCCAGGGCTGACAAGAAACCCTCCAATTCTCAGACACCTTGATCTTTCTCCTCTTTCTTGTTGATGTAACTATGAGGTGATTGAAGCTTTTATTTACCTATTTCCATGAATTAAGTCATCTGCAAGAATCATGGATGAAACAAGAATCAGGAATTAATACCTTAATTGGTATTAATTTTTCTGATTAACCCTGGCAGAAAGTACAGTCCCAGGGTAAGTTGTTTTGGGGGAAAAAGGTCAGAGCGGAGACCCAAGACCCTTGGGAAGAAGTGGGTAACGTACAGGGGCTGAGCAACTACCGGTGATGGGTTATATATTACTCCAAGCTGCCAGAACACTGTTTATGTGTTAGTTTGTATTTGGGTCAATTATGCCTTGTTTTGACATTACTGTTTCATATTTCTGTCATTCCCACGAGGCTATAAAAATCTTCAAGGGAAGGGAGCTTCCCTTTCATATCTGACTTTCCCTCAGAATGCCTTCCTTGTATCTAGCAGGCATTCAGTAAATGCCTGTTGAATGAATAAGTAAGTCAGTGGAAGTAAAGGGAATATTCAAAGTGAAGTGAAGAGGCATTGAAGAAAATCTGTTCTTTTTCCTTTTTTTAACCTCGGGCTGAATGTCATAATTCTCTGTTCATTTGTTGCTTCAGGTAAACTATCCTTTTGTGAAGTTTTTTCCATTTTCTGCCTACATTTAGGTCTCTCTGCCCCCTTCCTTTTCATCTTCTGGCCCATCACCTCCAATATATCTGAGCAGGCTCACCTTGCATGTGAATTCTATGGCTGTCTCTGCTGCTTTCTTCTCACTGAAATCCTAGAGTCCACTCTGATGGTATTCACGCTGACCAGGAAGAAATCCACCGTTTGACCCTAAAATCACACAAGCAAGAAATATTCAGGGATCATCATGCTTATGAAGTGTTTTATTTTTAAGTTCAAATTACAGTACAAAAATCAATTAATTCACTAATAGAAGCAACCAAATATCGAACACACCAGCTATATGCCAAGATGAGAAATAGTGTTGCCCAAGATATATACTGCAGGGGACTATTGAAAGCTCCTGGATGAGTAAAAATTCTGTTGCCCTGATCAATTTTTAAAAATTTTAAAATATTGGAATGGTTTTCTATTACAGAAAAATTCATTTCAATGTTTCTTTTATTGAAATGGATTGTGTTGGTTCATTCTTTTCTTTTCCTATGAGAGAACAATATATTCAGAAACTTTTTATATTTAAAATCTTTATCATGGGGTAATTGTATATTTCCATGCCGTTTTTAAGAAATAATACAGAGAGACCCAAGTACCTTTCATGCAGTTTCACCCAAAGGTAACATTTTTGCAAAACTACAATACAGTATCACAACAGGGGATTGACATTGATGTAGTCAAAACAGAGAATATTTCCATCACCACTAAGATCCTTCATATTGTTTTTTATAGCTATGTCCCCCTCCCACCGTGCACACCCCCTTCTTAATCGCTGGCAACGACTAATCTGCTCTCCAGCTCTATATGCTTGTCAGTTTCAAGATGGTTATATAAATGGTATCATACAGTCTGTAACCTTTTGGGATCGGCACTTTTCACTCAACATGATTCTCCAGAGATTCATTCACGTTGCTGTGTATCAGTAGTTCACTCCTCTTTAGTGCTATGGCATGGTTATATTGAAGTTTGTTTAACCGTCCATCTATTTCTAGTTTGGGTCTATTACAAATAAATCAACTATAAATATTTGTGTATAGGTTTTGCTGTGAACCAAAGTTTGCATTTCTCTGGCATAAATACTCAGGAATGTTGATTACTGGCTTGTATGGTAGTTGCATGTTTCATTTTTAGTTTTGCTTTTTTTTTTTTAAAGAAACTACCAAACCATTTTCCAAAATGGCTATACCATTTTACATTCCTACTAACAATGTGTGAGTGATCAATTTCTTAGCTTTTGTGGCAGCATTTGGTGTTATTATTTTTTCTTTTAGCTATTCTGATATGTGTGTAGGGGTTTCTCATTATGGCTTTAATTTGCATTTCTCTAATGGCTAATGATGTCGAACACCTTTTTATATGCGTATTTGCCATTTTTATATCTTCTTTGGTGAAATGCTTCTTCATGTCTTTTGCTCATGTCCTACTTGGACTTTTAATTTTTTTTTTTTAACCATTGAGTTTTGAAAGTCCTTTATATAGTCTAGATATTAGTCCCTTATCAAATATGTCATTTGCAAATTTCTCCCCCCCCAAATTGTAGTTTGTCTTTCAATCCTCTTCAAGTCTTTCATTGAGCAAAAGGTTTTACATTTTATGAAGTCTCATTTATCAATTTTTACTTTATGGATTGTGTTTCTAGTGTCAAGTCTATGAAATCTTTACCTCAATCCTGAAGAATGTTTCCTATTTTTTTCTAAACAATTTACAGTTTTACATTTCAAGTTTGTGATACATATTTAGTTATTTTTCCTATAAAGTGTAAGACAGATTGAGTTTATTTTTTTGCCTGTGGATGTCCAATTTCTCCAGCACCATTTGTTGAAAAGGCTATCTTTTCTCCATTGAATTGCTTTTGTACCTTTGTTAAAAGTTAGTTTGGCATATTTGTGTGGTGCTATTTCCAGGTTCACTAGTCTGTTACATTGGTTTATGTGCATATTCCTCCACCAGTATCATCTTGTTTTGAGTACAATACCTGTACAGTATGTCCTGAAATCAGGAAGATGAGTTCCTCTTACTTTATTCCTCTTTTTCAGAATTATTTAGCTGTTCTAATACCTTTGCTTTTATATATAAGGTTTGATATGATCTTGTATAATATTTGCAAAAAATCTTACTGGAATTTTGATAGAAATTACATCAAATCAATCTACGGAGAAATGACACCTTTACTCTGTTAAGTCTTTCAATCCATGAACCCTATATATCTTTCCACTGATCTCAATCTACTCTGATTTCTCTCATCAATGTTATGTAGTTGTTACCATATAAGTCCCATACACGTTTTTTAGATTTACACTTTGTTTTAATTTTTTGAGAGGTTGTAAATGATATTGCATTTTCATATTAGGTATCTATGTGTTCGTTGCTTGTATTTACAAATACATTTGATTTTTCTCTACCTTTATTGAAAAATAATTGAGATACATCACTCTTTAAGTTTAAGGCATATAGCATGATGGTTTGTTTTATATATATTGTGAAATGGCTACCACAGTAAGTTCAGCTAACATCTATCTTCTCATGCAGATGCAATTAAAAAAGAGAAAAAAAAAGATTCTCTTCTTGTGGTAAGAACTCCTATAGTTTACCTTAACAACCTTCCTATATATCACACAGTAGGGTTAGCTATAGTCATCATGTTGCTCATTTCATATTTTGTGCTTATTTATCTTATAACTGGAAGTTTGTACCTTTTGATCACCTTCCTCCAATTTCCCCTCCCACCTTCTGCCTCCCCTAACCACAAGTCTGATATCTCTTTAATGAATTTGGTTTGTTTTTTTATAATTGATTTCTACATGTTTAGCTTATACCTAGTGACCTTGCTGAACTTGCTTACTAGTTCTAGGAGTCTTTTTTGTAGATTCTTTTGGTATTTATACATAAAAATCATATAATCTGCAAACACAGGCAGTTTTATTTCTTCCTTTCTGGTCTGTATGTCTCTCTCTCTCTCTCTCTCTTTTTTTTTGTCTAAATGCACTGGCTAGAACTTCTAAGCACTATGTTGAAAAAGACTGGCAAGAGCGAACATCCTCCTCTTCTCAATCTTAGGAAAGCTTTCAGTCTTTTACCAGTAATTATAAGGCTGGCTCTGGATTATTTTTAGATGTTCTTAATCATGTAGAGAAAGTTTCTCTCTATTCCCAGTATTCTGAGGGCTTTTACCATGAACATGTGTTAAATTTTGTCAGTGCATTTTCTTTGTCAATTAATATAATCATGTAAATTTTTTCTTTAGTCTGTTATTATTGTGAAATATGTAGGTTGATTTAAAAATATTGAACTAGCCATACTTTTCTAGAATAAACCCATTTGGTTACAGTACCTAATTCTTTTTATATATTACTATTTACTAACATTTTGCATCTATATTAATGCAGTATATTATTCTCTAGTTTTATTTGTACTATCTTTGTCTGGTTATGGTACTAGGGTAATACTAGCTTCATAAATATGTTGGGAAGCATTCTCACATTTTCTATTATCTGGAAGATTGTGTACAATTGATGTTAAATCTTCTTTAAAAAAAAAAAAAAAACTTCTTTAAAAGTTTGGAGAGGAACACCTAGGTGGCTCAGTGGTTGAGCATCTGTCTTTGGCTCAGGTCATGATTCTGGAGTCCCGGAATGGGGAGTGAATCCTTCCATTAAAAAAAATAATAATAATAAAATAAAAGTTTGGTAGAATTCTTCAGTGAAGTTTCTAGATCTGGAAATTTCTTTTTTGAGGCTTAAAATTGTGAATTCAATTTCCATAATTGTTAGAAGGCTGTTCAAAAATCATTTATATCTTATTAAGTTGTGTTTGTGGGACACCTGGGTGGCTCAGCTGTTGAGCGTCTGCCTTCGGCCCAGGGCGTGATCCTAGAGACCCCGGATGGAGTCCCACGTTAGGCTCCCTGCATGCAGCCTGCTTCTCCCTCTGCCTATATCCCTGCCTGCCTCTCTCTCTGTGTCTCTCATAAGTGAATAAATAAAATAAAATCTTAAAAAAAAAGTTGTGTTTGTGTTTTTGTTTTGATAGTTTGTGTTTTTCTTTCCTTTTTTTTAAAGATTTTATTTATTTTTAAGGATTTTATTTATTTATTCATGAGAGACACACAGAAAGAGGCAGAGACATAGGCAGAGGGAGAAGCAGGCTCCTTATGGGGAGCCTGATGTGGAACTGGATCCAGGACCTCAGGATCGCATCCTAAGCCAAAGGCAGATGCTCAAACACTGAGCCATTTAGGCCCCCCTGTTTGTGCTTTTCAAGAAGTATTTAATGTCATCTAAGTTGTCAAATTTATGTATGTAGAGTTGGTAATGTCCCTCTATTACTTTTTTACTGTCTGCAAGGTCTGTGATGATATTCCATGTTCCATTCCTATAAATATTCGTGTGTCTCCCTCAGTCTTGCTACCCGTTTGTCATTTTTTTCAATGAGCTTTTTGTTTTACAGTTTTCTCTTTTTTGTTGTTTTGTTTTCAATTCATTGATTTTTGCTACCTCTATATTCCCTTCCTTCTGCTTCCTTTGGGTTTATTTTTGGTTTTCTTTGTCTATGTTTTTAAGGTGGAAGCTTAGATTATTAACTTGAGACTTTTCTTTTTTTCCCCTGATGTTTGTATTTAGTGCTATACATTTTCCCCTTTATATTGCTTTAGTTATGTCCCATAAATTTTAATACATTGCATTTTCATTTCATACAATGTATTTTTAAATTTACCTTGAATCTTTCTCTTTGACCCATAGATTACTTAGAAGTGTGTTGTTTAATTTCCAAATGTTAGAGATTTTCTTGTTATCTTTCTGCTATTAATTTCTAGTTTGACTTCATTGTGGTTGGAGAAAACACTGTGAAACTTGAATTCTTTTAAGTTTTTTGAGGTTTGTTTTATAGCCCAAGATTTGGTCTATTTTTGTGTATCTTTCGTGGGGAGTTGAAAAGAATGTGCATTTGGTTGCTGTGGATGGAGGGTTTATAAATGTCAGCTGGGCCCTATTGGTTGATGGTGTTATTAAGTTCCTTGATATCCTTGCTGTTGTTTTTTTTTTAAGATTTTATTTATTTATTCATGAGACACACACACACACACACACAGAGGCAGAGACACAGGCAGAGGGAGAAGCAGGCTCCATGCAGGGAGCCCGATGCGGGACTCGATCCCGGGACCCCAGGATCATGACCCCAGCCAAAGGCAGGCACTAAGTCACTGAGTCACCAAGGGATCCCTCTGCTTGCTGGTTTTATGTCTAGTTGTTTTATTAATTGTTGAGAGTGAGATATTGAAGTTTCTGACTACAAATTGAATTTGTCTTTCTCCTTTTAGCCTTGTCAGTTTTTGCTTCACATTTTGCAGCTTTGTTGTTTGGTGCATGCTACACATTTAGGATTACTCCATCTTTTTGGTGGAATGACCCTTTTATCATTATATAATGTTCCCCTTTGGCTTTGGTAATTTTCTTTGTTAAATCTACTTAGTCTGATACTAATGTATATATGAAATATCTTTTCTATCCTTTTACTTTCAACCTATTTATCCTCTTATATTTGAAGTAAGTTTCTTATAAACAGCAAATAGTTTGGTCATTTATTAATTCACTCTTCCAATATCTGTCTTTTCATTGTTTTTAAAACACCATTTATATTCAATGCAATTAGTTGATATGTTGGGGGTTAATATTACTATTTTATTTTTTGTTTTCTATTTGTTCTCTCTGCTTTTCATTTCTCAATTTTTCCCCATGTGAATTACTTGAAAACATTTTAAAATTTTGTTTTGATTTTTCTATATAGTGTTTTTGAGTATATCTTCTTCTGTAGTTTCTTTAGTTATTCTCTAGGCATTATATTTAATAATTAGGTGTCATCATTACCAGGCCAAGTGAAGTATAGAATTTTTACCTCTCTTTATATTCCTTCACCTTCCCTTGTTTATAACATGTAGTTGATTCTTATCATCATAGTATTTAAGTTTTATAAGGTCTCTATGAACACTAAATTAGCAAATACTAAATCACTGCTCCTAGGGGAAATACAAAGTTAAATTCCTTAAGGCCTCAGGTTACATTTTCATCAACTGACCAATACATAACTGTTTTATGTATGTTTCCATTTAAAGACATCTTATTTAATATATATTGTTGATTCAGTAACATTGAACTCTTGGCTGACAGCACTATAACTCATGCCTGAATGAAGCTTATCTAACAAATGTATAGTCTCCATAAAGCACATTACAGCCTTTTTGCACTTTGGAACGTGAAACAAAACTTCAGCATTATACTTGGAGGCCATTTTAAATAGCAAATTCATAAATAAAAAGCACAAAAATGTCACACTAGGTAGATGGAGAAAACATTTGTATACAGCATGAGAGTTGAAAAGGAGAGTGTCACTTTGTTTGACCTCAGCTTTAAACATGTATGTTGATGACTCAAATTTGCAGCCAGTCAGCACTTGTCTGCAAATACTATACAAATTAATTAACAAATTTTAATAAGACTATGAATTTGCAAATATAGAATCTGTAAACAATGAGGATATATGTAATTGTTTTAAATATTTTTTCGATGTATATATAGAATCACATCAGACAGTGCTATGATTTTTGATAAAATCATAAAACAATTTGGAAAACTCAAGAAGATAAGAAAAGCTTACTGTATTTATTTGCATTTTTGCTTACTTAGTTCTTCCTTACTAATGTTCCAAGTTTCTTTCTTTTATCATTTCTTTTTTGTTTAGAGAGTTTTTCTCTCCATCCTTTTAGGGTAGGTCAGCTGGTGATAGATTCTTTTTGTTTTCTTTAATCTGAGAATGTCTCGATTTCCTCTTCATTCCTCAGGAATATCTTTGCTGGGTGTAGGATTTGAGGTTGTCAATTCTTTTCTTTCAGCACTTGAAAAATGTATCATTTCCTTCAGACTTCCGTGGTGTCTGATAAGAAATTTGTTGCTGTTTGAATAGTTTCCCCCAACTGTAAAATGTTATTTTTCTTTGGCGATTTTCAAGGTTTTTATCTGCCCAAGTTTTCGGAAGTTTAATTATGAAATGTCTTGGCATGAATTTCTTTGAGTTTATCTCTTTTGGGGTTGATTCAGCTTCTTGAATTTGTAGCGTTATGTTTCCTTCCAGATTTAGGAAGTTTTCAACCATTATTTCTTCAAGAACATTTTTAACCCAAACTTCTTCCTCTTTTCCTTTTGAAATCCAATGACATGAATATTGGATAGTGCCACAGGTCTGAGTCTCTTTTAGTTTTTTTCTCTGTTGTTCAGATTGGATAATTTTTAATGTACCATCTTTCAGTTCACTAATTCTTTCCTCTTTCCTCTCCAAGCTGTTGTTGAGTCCATCCCTTGGGCTTATGATTTAGTTATTGTATAAATTTCAGTTCTAAAACTTCCATTTGGCTCTTCTTTATTATCTTCTGACTCTTTTCTGAGACTTCCTATTTTTCTTGCTAAGGCTTTCTGTTTTTTTCATTTCAATGCATTCGTAATTGTTTTTGAAGGATTTTTGCTGTGGCTAATTTAAAATATTTGTTAAGTAATTCCAATATCTCTGTCACTTGATGGGGATAATCATTGATTGCCTTTTCACATTCAGTTTGTGATCTTCTTTATGGGGAGGAGTATTATGGTAACAGCAGACCTCTCCATAGAGACCTGGCAGGCCAGAAAGGGCTGGCAGGATATATTCAGGGTCCTAAATGAGAAAAACTTGCAACCAAGAATACTTTATCCAGCAAGGCTCTCATTCAAAATGGAAGGAGAGATAAAGAGCTTCCAAGACAGGCAGGAACTGAAAGAATATGTGACCTCCAAACCAGCTCTGCAAGAAATTTTAAGAGGGACTCTCAAAATTCCCCTTTAAGAAGAAGTCCAGTGGAACAATCCACAAAAACAGGGACTGAATAGGTATCATAAGGACACTAAACTCATATCTTTCAATAGTAACTCTGAGCATGAACAGGCTTAATGACCCCATCAAAAGGCACAGGGTGTCAGACTAGATAAAAAAGTAGGACCCATCTATTTGCTGTCTACAAGAGACTCATTTTAGACAGAAGTACACCTACAGCCTGAAAATAAAAGGTTGGAGAACCGTTTACCATTCAAATGGTCCTCAAAAGAAAGCAGGGGTAGCCATCCTTATATCAGATAAACTAAAATTTACCCTGAAGACTGTATAGTGAGAGATGAAGAGGGACACTGTTTCATACTTAAAGGATCTATCCAACAGGAGGACTTAACAATCATCAGTATATATGCCCCGAATGTGGGAGCTGCCAAATATATCAATCAATTAATAACCAAAGTTAAGACATACTTAGATAATAATACACTTATACTTGGTGACTTCAATCTAGCGCTTTCTACACTCGGTAGGTCTTCTAAACACAACATCTCCAAAGAAACAAGAGCTTTAAATGATACACTGGACCAGATGGATTTCACAGATATCTACAGAACTTTACATCCAAACTCAACTGAATACACATTCTTCTCAAGTGCACATGGAACTTTCTCCAGAATAGACCACATACTGGGTCACAAATTAGGTCTGAACTGATACCAAAAGATTGGGATCGTCCCCTGCGTATTCATCATCTCATTATGATGCCTTGAAATTAGAACTAAATCACAACAAGAAGTTTGGAAGGACTTCAAACATGTGGAGGTTAAGGACCATCTTGCTAAAAGATGAAAGGGTCAACCAGGAAATTAAGGAAGAATTAAAAAGATTCATGGAAACTAATGAGAATGAAGATACAACCGTTCAGTTTGTGATCTTCTTGGTTCTTGGTATGATGGAGATTTTTGATTGAAATACGGACATTTTCGTATAGTGTTAGGAGTCTCTGGATCTTATTTAAATGTATTTTAATTGGCAGTTTCTGACAGTTCTCTGGAAAGAAAAGAAGAAGCAGTACCATATTGCTGCTAGGTGGAGGTAGCAGCCCAGATTCCCCATTGGGCCTCTGCTGGCTTCAGCGCAGGGAGACTCTTTGTTACCCCTGAGCTGGGATGGGAGTTCTGGCGCCCCATGTGGACTGCATGGACACTGCAGTGGGGCTGGCCTTACCGTTGAGCCAGGGTGAAATTTCTGACTCTTCATTAGGCCTCTGATATCTCCCTCAGTGGGATATATGCATATGTTTTAAATATATATATATATATATATATACACATTTATCTCTAGAAAAAAGACATGATTAAATTTCCTTGATGAATTCCTAAACTTTTCATTTCTATCATCTCCTTTTTGATAAATTCTTTTATTTATAGTAAGTCTCTTTGCTATCCGGGCCTGGCAACTGCCCAGATGCTCTGCCTTCACCCATGGTGCATTTTTATATGCACAGCTACCGTTTTCTCCTATCTTTATTCCAGTATTTTCTGCTTCCTTTGCTCCTCCTCTATTTTTTGGCTTCTCATTGTTACCTTTTGAATGTTTGTCTGTTTTTGAGTGCTCTTTTCAGAGTACTTTGCCTTTAAAATAAACAACAACCAAGGAGGGGGTTTAGTTAAAGTGATGAAAGTATAAGTCAGTGCATCTCGATCTGAGGCATTGAGATCGAGTTCAGGGGCCATCTCAAGTTGACCATGGAAAGGTCAATAGGAGAGACTGGGTAAGGAGCTGATTCTGAAGGCAGAAACCCCTTTCCTCTGATAAACATGGCTAGAAGTATCTTAAAGGATCATCAAAGGCTCGTCTTGTTCATGGTATTTTAGAAACTGACATGTTAACAGCTGATAGCATGATCTCTAATTTCACTTTTGCAAATTTTATTCATGGACATCTTTACCCCCTTGTCGATCTCTGGGATTCTCAGAAGTATCCTTTCATTTAATGTCCCATCCCCCTGTTCTGCACATTCTTGGGCTTCTGGCTGGCCAAATAGGATTTGAGTGATTGATTAGCAAGTTTTACTAATGATTTCGATTAACTTTTTTTGTTAAGCGCATAATTATCTTTTCTTGGTAGTTAGGATTTAGTCACAGTATTCATACTTGACATAATTTTGGATAAAGATTACCCCAGTTAAACTCAAGTATATTTATAATTTTCAAATGATTACAGAACAATTTATCCAAACCTACAGTACTTCTGTCTTCTGAGGGAAAAAACTGTTTTGTTTTATTTTAAATTATGTAGTAGCTTTTGTTTATGAAAGATTACTATTAACACAGGGTGTTGGTTTTAAAAATAATGTTTTCTAACAAATTTTTCTGGATAAAATTGGTAATTGGTCTCAGTCTAAGATACAGTAACCTTTTCTTTGGAGAGGCATTTGAATGAGTTGGCCTTTTGGATCCATTTATTAAATTAATCTCTTTTCAGGATCCTAATCATGGCATATCTGGCATCTGAAAAAAAAGAGTAAAGTGTTCCTGTCCACTTATGTTCACAGACCCCAGTAAAGCATATTTGTGGACCATGGCATTCAGCTGGTGTCTGAGCAGGTCTCCTTTTATCCCCTTAGCAAAATGAAGTGGTTATCTGGATTTATCCAGGTCAACAGAGGAGTGAGGCTGAGCGGGGCTTTAGCTGATCCTTCTTTGAGTATGTGGGCAGCTGTGTGGCTCCCTGAGCCCTTGCTGAGAAGAGCGGAAGCACCAGAGCACCTCCCCGGGGTGTGGTAGTGACAGCCCCTTCTCTGGCTGCCGGGATGGAAAGGAGCGGCTGCACTTTGGAGAGTGTGCATTCTTTCAGCCACGTTCTTTTGCAAGCTCGCTCTTGGAGGCACTAATGATGAGTGTGAACTGCTCTCTAGAACTACTTTAAGGTCATCCTAATTGGCTACTTTGTGTTATAAAGCCTTTCAAAGAGACTAACTACATATTCTTTTGCTCACAGCTGCATATTAATAATGCTTCCTTTGGAATTTGATTAAAGCAGCATCAACTCTGATATTTGTATGATTTGATAGTGGTTACAGAATGATCTAAAGTGAAGCTCCCAGCATGACACAATTCCCCCAGCAACCGAGTGGGGCTGGTGGGTGGAGGGATGGGCTTTGGCACTGACCACTCCCATGCATCTGCTCTGCAGCCACCTGGCTGTTGTGGATGGCAGCTCATGGGCAGGTGAGGGAGCCACAGCCAGGGGGACTCATCCCCATCGGCAGTAATGCTGCTGCCTAAACACTTACACTCCCTCCAGCTTGGTTTTCCCACAGACACTGCTGTCTGGGACTGCTGATAGGCCAAAGAGGGCTGGAGGTCATCAATCCGGAGACTGCTCTTTATTATTAAAGGATCAACACGTCTTAAGGCACACGTCCATGGGACGCTAGTGAACTGAGTCTCAGGGAGACAAGGGTTGTCCTTCTCTTTTAAATTTAAATTAGCAAAACCAAACACACAGAGCAGTGATGGGGGGGTGGTGGTGTGTCTTTCCTATATTCTAATTCTAAATTTGGAACGGAAAATATTGAATGAGGAAGCACCTCTTGCTCTTCACACTCAAGCTGCTGTGTAATAGAGGAGTCTGTCTGCAGACAAATGGGCACCTCAGGAACTCAACCCTGCGTCGGCCCCACACCATGGAGCACTTACACCAAACGGCACCGAGCCTGAGCCAAGCCTGGCGTGACTATCAGGAATTAGCACTCTTATCCTAAATTAAGCTCCTCAACATACAATTATCCATCCCACACATTGAACCTATCTCCAAGGTAAATGTTTCTGCTCAGCTAACGCTGGTTCACAGTATAAAAACAATCCTCCTCCCTCTGCTCCCACCCTCATCTCCCTCACCACCACCAGGCTCGCGGTGAGGCCTTGCTGGGTGCTGGGTGCTGGGTGCTGGGTGCCAGGTGCTTTGGGCCGGGTTGCCCTCACATTTTTACTGTGGAGATCACAAAACACTAAAAGTGGGCCTGGGAGAGTGTTGGCTGTGCCTCTTCTCCCCCTTTTTTTCTTTCTTTCCATAAATGGAGGGAAAGGTGTTAGGATTTGCTAAGAGCACTAAAATTGTATGGAAGAGGGGAAAAGCTAGGGAACTCTTCAGTTGAAACACCTCCCAATGTTACCAAAGGAAAAAAAAAAGGCTTCATAAAATTAATGGCTGGCTGGTTTATCTCCAGATGCATATTGCTGATGAGATGATGAGACTGTTCTGAAAATTTGACTACAAGGACTAATTGCAAGTATCTGTTCCAAATCCAGGGAGATTAGGTTTCTGGGAGTCTGCAGGAGTATCATAGCAGCTTCCCCATTTAGTTATTGTAATAACGTTGCACATCTATAGCAGAGGAAGAGAAGAACAGAGGCCGACAATTCACCCTGAAGAAACAATAGAGCAAAATGGCCAGTGAACACAGAAGCATGGGTTCAGACAAATTGATAGGCCTAAAATTCAAATGAAAGCAATCTATTTCTGTCTATCAAGTTTGCAAAGATCTAAGAAACAGTCATAGCCCGTGTTGGCAAAGAGTGCTGAGGAGCTGCTAGAATGAGATACCCTGGTTTTGCTTCTTGGCTCTACCTCTTACTAGCAAAGGGGACTCAGGCATGTCACTTATTTTCTCCAGGACTATTTCCCTTCTGTAAGATGCAGATAATATTAGTAAGCATCTCATAGGGGGCTTAAGAGATTTCAGTGAAATGATGCTTATAAAGTGCTTAGTATAGCATCTGACACATAGTAAGTGCTCAATTAATATTAGAATTCTAATGATTATTATTGGAAGCTAGAAACCCAATACACTGATGGGGAGTATAAACTGGCAAAACCTTAAATAATAATAAAAACTTGACATATATGTGAAGTTTTAATACCCTTAATAATGGGTATACATCTGAGTTAGGCACTACACTTCTAGAAATCTATTTGGAGGAAACGAGACACAATAATATGATTACAAGGATATCATTCATGGTATATATATTTTTATAATGACAAAATGGAAGTAATTTTAAATACCTAACAGTAAGGAAGTGGTTAAAATTAGGGTTTGCACACCTACTAGAGTTTCAGTTAGGTCTCTCTAAGAGCTGCAGAGCATGATATTTTTGAGGACTATTTAATGGCTGAGAGGAAATAATACTATGTGAAAATAATGGGTTTCAATAGTCAGTGAGACTGCTTGTGATTTGTAGCTTTTATTAATACTTATTTGTAATTTTAAATTTGTAATCAGTCAACAAATACTTTTTGGGCATCTGCTGCCTATTGGGCACTACAGTGGGTACCATGGATAAGGTAGTGGATAAAGCAGAGTGCTGCCCTCCTGGGACTTCTGGTCTCTCAACTGAAAATGTATTCCTTTTATAACAAGGAAGACTATTAGTAAAATAAAAGAGGAAACTATATTAGTTGGCTAGGGTTGCCATAACAAAGTACCACAGGTTAGGTGGCTTAGACAGCAGAAATGATTTTTCTCACAGTCCCATAGACTTGCAGCCTGAGATCAAGGTACCGAGAGGGTTAGTTTTATTCCGAGGCCTCTTTCCTGGGCTTGCAGGTAGCCATCGTCTCCCCGTGTCTTCAGCTGGCCTTTCCTCTGTAACTGTGTCCAAATCTCCTCTTCTTATAAGGCCACCGGTCAGAATGGAGTAGTGTCCACTCCGGGGACTTCACTTAACTTAATTACCTCCTGAAAGATCTTATCTTCAATGACAGTCATATTCCAAGGTACTAGTGGTTAGGACTTCAACATAGGGACTTGGGTAGGGAAGACAATTCAGCTCATCATAGAAACCATCTGATAATATTTCTTGTCTGGCAATTACTCTTTTGAGTTATATGGTAAAGCAACCATGTGCCTCTTCCTTTTCCTTTCAGCGGGGACATTGTTAGCCTCTTTGGAGAGCCTCTTCAGGAAGATTAAGAACACATACCTCTCTTTGAAAGCCTCGCATGGGCAGCTGTGGAGATTTTAGTTTAGCAGAAGGTGACCTCAGATGGGAAGTCCTAAACCATCTGTAGATGATTATGATGTTATGGAGACATTCAGGGATTTCCTTGGCATTTCAAGTTTGAGTGAACTTTAAGTATGAACTTGAGACTTCTGTGAGTCCAGGGTCCCTACCTCAGCCCAGAACTAAGCCTTCCACATGGACCGCCCAGGGAGGACTTCCTGAGGGTGGTGTCCCAATGTCTAACCAGATTCAGATGCATAGTCTGAAAATGAAATAATCTTCTGGGTGTGGCAAGGGCCATCCAAGGAGAATGAGTCATTGATGAAGAACAGTAAAACTGGAAGCTTCTTTTATTATATAAATCCAAATTTACTTTCGCTAAAAGAGAGATGAACAAAAGAGGGGATAGAAGTTTGTTTTCAGCTGGAGGATGATCACAGTGTAAGATTAATATAGATGTGGAAGTGAACCTATAGTCATCAAGTTCATCCCCTTGTTTTAAAGGTTGGGAAACTGACCCACCGGAGCCA
Source organism: Canis aureus (assembly GCF_053574225.1). Classification (NCBI taxonomy): domain Eukaryota; kingdom Metazoa; phylum Chordata; class Mammalia; order Carnivora; family Canidae; genus Canis; species Canis aureus. The sequence continues at coordinate 9,059,925 of NC_135615.1, read as the reverse complement.
CCTATGTTTGCCACAGGTCACATGTACGATGGGCAGCAAAGGCTGATGGGCTGATCTCAAGTTCAAGGATCTCAGTCTTGATCCAGTGACATTTCTGATACTATGACGGTTGGAGGGAGCACATGTGCTGGAAGAAATGATGGACCAGCTACAGACTGATAGGCACTCTGAGTGCTCTCTCTGGTCTCCTGTTATTGTTGTTCTTTTACCTTCAAAATAAAAGTTAGATAATATGACCCCTTTTAACACTAACCTCCCACAAGTCTTCCATGGGTGTCACTCATCCGACATTCAAGCCAACAGAGTTGGTAGGTGGGTATGGATGTATTTGCCAGAGAATGATTCCAGCACACTAACGCAAGAAACCTTAGGATCATGTCTTGTCTAAGGAAGACTGAGAATCTGGAGGTTAAATAAAAAAACAACCCCCCCCCAAAACAAAAAAACAAAAAAACAAAACCACACACACAACTTATAAATTTGGAAAACAAACGATAGCAGTTTTCAATCTTGTGTTTGCTGCCACTTACTTTAGAGAGTGAGCTTCTACTCTACCTCACTTCTCACATAGTGATTAAATGCTGATTCATTTCATTTGCTTTTTCAGATTCCTGCAATGCAATTCTTACCTTTATAAGTAAAACATCTTCATCCCATTTTCTTCTCCTCTTGCAATGCTAAGCTATAGTTTTCAGGGTGCCAGATGTCAAGGGATTGATGAAAGTTATTTTAGCTTCACTTTTTGATTAGTTTTTAATTTTTTTTCCTTCCTTTTTCTTTGTGTTCTCTTCAGTGTATGATTAGATTTGTTTTCAAAAGGTGGAACCTTAGCAAAATTTTCATTAGCATTCCCCATGCACACTTTAATTAAATAAAGGAAACTCATGCTTTGCTTAAGCCATCAAAGAAATGAAAAGTAGAGTCTAATGCTAAACATGCTTGTACTATGCATGAATTTAACCAAACCCCCTTCTCCACTATAAGAACAGAAAGAAGGCCATAGACAACACCTACTCACAGAAAAATTCATAAGTAGCATGGTTCCAAGACTGTTTCCAATTATCTCATGTCCTTTTTGGTTTTAAAGGACAAAGATCTAGATGAGGAGTTGTACCTTCCTGGATGAAACAGAGCGTTAATTGCTGACATTTTTACATGCTGCTGTAGAGTGTACGTGAGGTGTAATGCATATATTTCTACAAGGTTCCTATGTCAATTGTACAATTTTTACCTGAGGTTTTTGTACTAGTTCTTTTACTAAATTGCTGCCAATTTCATTTATTTTACAAAAGTTGAAATTTCTTTATTTTTTATTTTTATGATAGTCACACACACACACACAGAGAGGCAGAGACACAGGCAGAGGGAGAAGCAGGCTCCATGCACCGGGAGCCCGACGTGGGATTCGATCCCGGGTCTCCAGGATCGCGCCCTGGGCCAAAGGCAGGCGCTAAACCGCTGCGCCACCCAGGGATCCAAAAGTTGAAATTTCAACCATTAGGCATTCCCTCAAATATACGGAAACCTAATAAAATGTATTTTACTTGTCAAACCATCTCTTATCATGCATAGTGATTATGGAAATAGGGTTCTGAGATTTTCAGCTTCTTTTTTATTTCAGCAACGAGAGGACTAGCTATTTTATTTTGATATGAACTCTCATTTTCTATGACTTTAAATGAACATAATACATTGCTGTGGTATCAGATCCAAGACCTATGTTTTGAGTTACCTTCACATGATCACTTTAAAAAAATTACTTTAAAAAAATCTTTCATTTTTGTGTTCTTTTGGCCAATGTGACTTAGAAATTTCTCAGATTGGTGAGTAAATCTTAAAATAACTCTCCCATGTGCCAAAGAACAAAATCTTACAAAAACTGCCTGTTGGTTTGCTGTGGTTCCTTGACAAAGAATCTTGAACTAACCAGGAGTCCAGTGAGAGCTGAAAAGAATTGGCAGTCATAGCACATGACCCCTGTCCCTAGTCCTAACTCTTTCCACCTCCTGTTGTAGGCCTCCAGCACCTTGTTCTTGCAAGTGTTGGCCATGGAACTCAAGAAGTGAAGTAAGAGCAATTGAAATGTCCACGGAGGGGGTTCCTCAAAGAGTTAAAAATAGATCTGCCCTATGACCCAGCAATTGCACTGCTGGGGATTTACCCCAAAGATACAGATGCAGTGAAACACCAGAACACTTGCAGCCCAATGTTTATAGCAGCAATGTTCCCAATAGCTAAACTGTGGAAGGAGCCTCGGTGTCCATCGAAAGATGAATGGATAAAGAAGATGTGGTCTATGTATACAATGGAATATTCCTCAGCCATTAGAAACGACGAATACCCACCATTTGCTTTGACGTGGATGGAGCTGGAGGGTATTAGGCTGAGTGAAATAAGTCAATTGGAAAAGGACAAACATTATATGGTCTCATTCATTTGGGGAATATAAAAATTAGTGAAAGGGAATAAAGGGAAAGGAGAGAAAATGAGTGAAAATATCAGTGAGAAAAAAAAAATATCAGTGAGGGTGACAAAACATGAGAGACACCTAACTCTGGGAAATGAACAAGGGGTAGTGGAAAGGGAGGTGGGCAGGGGGTTGGGGTGATTGAGTGATGGGCATTGAGGGGGGCACTTGGCGGGATGAGCACTGGGTGTTATGCTAAATGTTGGCAAATTGAACTCCAATAAAAAAATTTTTAAAGGGATCCCTGGGTGGCGCAGCGGTTTAGCGCCTGCCTTTGGCCCAGGGCGTGATCCTGGAGACCCGGGATCGAATCCCACGTCGGGCTCCCGGTGCATGGAGCCTGCTTCTCCCTCTGCCTGTGTTTCTGCCTCTCTCTCTCTCTTTCTGTGTGACTCTCATAAAAAAAAAAAAATTTAAAAATGAAATGTCCACAGAGCAAAGAGTGGATGGGACCCCATCTAAATCAGTTCACAATGATTGCATATTATGACCTGAAAGTAATTCACTAATTCATAATGAGAAATCACTGTCAGAGAGATTTGAAATACTTAGAATCTACAAGTCCTTCTCCTTGCACAGACTGACATGGGAAATCAAATAATAATTACAGAATTGCTACGTGAGTATGGAATTAGAAACTGAGGAGTTAATGGCATCTTGCTAAAAGAGTTGAATGTATCCATTTCATAAAAGGATGCTCTTACTAATGGGACCACAATATGTGAAGTCCATTAGCTAACTCTCCTTTATCCCTGGATATGCGCGGATAGGCATTCTACCATTTACCTTAGTGACTCACCTTTTTCTATGTTTCCTAACTGACCAGTTCCTTTAATGATTTATACATTCTTTATTTAGACATATCAATACATTTAATCGTATCATGGTGAAATTAGCCCAGCCCTGGAGCCATGTTGTCTCCTTAAAATGATGGTCATTCATCCATCAAATATTTATAGAGTGTCTCCTGTGTGCCAGGGCTTGTATTTCGCATTAGGCATATATCAGTGAGTGAAGACAAACAAGTTATACAGTCTTGTGGGGGGAAATAACTAAACAAACAATGATAGTCATGTGTGCAGGTGTTACAGAAGGAAAAGAGCAGGACCTCTGTGAAGAAGGTGGTCTGGCAGGAGCTGGCTCTCTTTGTCATTGAGCTTAACACATACCCATGGCTGAGGATTCACAAAAACTGAAGGTGAATTAGAAAGTAGGACAATTGTAGACCTGGATGCTGTTTCATGCCAACTCTGGAAGTCACCCAATTAACAATGCATATCAGCTACAAAATGGCACCTACCTTTCTTCCACCTACTGAATCTCCCTAGAATCTCTTTGTGGTCCATCTTGGGGCATGGCTTTCAGACCAGACTGCCACCTATTTCTCTTGAAACCTTTTTCTGGGATCAGTTCTTGAAAGCATAGGAACTCGTGGGAAATTAATTCTAGGTAGCATCATCTGGCCTCTGCAGCATGGGGCTTCATCCAAGTGTAGAACTTCTAGGAGAAGAAGCCAAAAACTTTGAGCAGCTGTTGCTCAGGACTGGCATGTGTAGAACGAGTGTTGGTTGGCCCATAAGCAACCAGAACTTGGTAGCAAAATGGGCTGTGAGGCAGTATATCTGAGGGAATCTGAAGTGCCTCATAAAATATAGCTATCTGTTGGGAAAGTTCAATAAAATTATACATAAAGGTATCTTTAAGTCTGAATGGAATTTTTAAAAAATGATTCTATTTATTCATGACACACACACACACACACACACACACACACACACACATGCAGAGAGAGAGAAGCAGGCTCCATGCAGAGAGCCCAATGCGGGACTTGATCTTGGGACTCCAGGATCACACCCTAAGCTGAAGGTAGATGCTCAACCACTGAGCCACCCTGGCATGCCTGAATGGGAAATGTTTTAAAACTGAGTCAGAAGACTTTGAAAAGTTTATTTTTGTTGGGTAAAGAAACATGACATTTTAGAAGCCTGTCAACTGAAGCTTATAGTTCTTATTTATTGACTCTAAAATTTTTTGTATGATAATTTGCAAATTTGGGTACTTTATCACTAAAGTTTTTAATATACATATATAATTTACATCACCGATGAAACAAGGGTGAGTTTGATGAAACAAGGTAGTGCTTCACTAAAATTGAGAACTATAATTCTAAAAGCTGGTTCTGGATGAGACTAACATTTCACTCAGCTTCTTAAATATTTTTATTTTATTTTTTTAAAGATTTTATTTATTCATGAGAGATGCAGAGAGAGAGAGGCAGAGACATAAGCAGAGTAAGAAGCAGTCTAGTCTCCCTGTGGGGAGCCTGATGTGGGACTCAATCCCAGTACCCCGGGTTCACATCTGAGCCAAAGGCAGATGCTCGACCACTGAGCCATCTCGGCACCCCTTAAATGTTTTATTAATAAAAGTTAATGTTAGAATTATTCCTGTCGATTATAATGACTGGTAGTGGGGAGGGGAGAGATGAAACTTGATCATAATGTTCCTTTGTGGTTTGAAATAGTACTTTATATTATTTTTAAATCAATGAATTATCAATTAGTCAATTTTCATGACTTTCTTGTGGGGTTTAGATCAATTTGAATTTCTTGGCTAACTTTGAGTGAAAACGAGCCATGTGGTACTTTTAGAAAACTAGACTAGAGATGATCACAGGCAGCTTCACAAAGGAGAAAATGGTGGTCTATAGCCATCCTTGTTTTTTTTTTTTTTTTTTTTTTAAAGATTTTATTTATTTATTCATGATAGTCACACAGAGAGAGACAGAGAGGCAGAGACACAGGCAGAGGGAGAAGCAGGCTCCATGCACCGGGAGCCTGACGTGGGATTCGATCCCGGGTCTCCAGGATCGTGCCCCGGGCCAAAGGCAGGCGCCAAACCGCTGCGCCACCCAGGGATCCCTATAGCCATCCTTTGTCTCCATTTCAACACTCACAAAAACTTTTTTAAAAAATAAATTTATTTTTTATTGGTGTTCAATTTGTCAACATATAGAATAACACCCAGTGCTCATCCCGTCAAGTGCCCCCCTCAGTGCCCGTCACCCAGTCACCCCCACCCCCCACCCACCTCCCCTTCCACCACCCCTACTTCGTTTCCCAGAGTTAGGAGTCTCTCATGTTCTGTCTCCCTTTCTGATATTTCCCACTTATTTTTTCTCCTTTCCCTTTTATTCCCTTTCACTATTTTTTTTATATTCCCCAAATGAATGAGACCATATAATGTTTGTCCTTCTCCGACTGGCTTACTTCACTCAGCATAATACCCTCCAGTTCCATCCACGTCGAAGCAAATGGTGGGTATTTGTCTTTTCTAATGGCTGAGGAACAGTCCATTGTATACATAAACCACATCTTCTTTATCCATTCATCTTTCGATGGACACCGAGGCTCCTACCACAGTTTGGCTATTGTGGACATTGCTGCTAGAAACATCAGGGTGCAGGTGTCCCGGCGTTTCATTGCATTTGTATCTTTGGGGTAAATCCACAGCAGTGCAATTGCTGGGTCTAGGGCAGGTCTATTTTTAACTCTTTGAGGAACCTCCACACAGTTTTCCAGAGTGGCTGCACCAGTTCCCATTCCCACCAACAGGGCAAGAGGGTTCCCTTTCCTCCCAATCCTCTCCAACATTTGTGGTTTCCTGCCTTGTTAATTTTCCCCATTCTCACTGGTGTGAGGTGGTATCTCATTGTAGTTTTGATTTGTATTTCCCTGATGGCCAGTGATGCAGAGCATTTTCTCATGTGCGTGTTGGCCATGTCTGCGTCTTCCTCTGTGAGATTTCTCTTCATGTCTTTTTCCCATTTCATGATTGGATTGTTTGTTTCTTTGGTGTTGAGTTTAATAAGTTCTTTATAGATCTTGGAAACTAGCCCTTTATCTGATACGTCATTTGCAAATATCTTCTCCCATTCTGTAGGTTGTCTTTTAGTTTTATTGACTGTATCCTTTGCTGTGCAAAAGCTTCTTATCTTGATGAAGTCCCAATAGTTCATTTTTGCTTTCATTTCTTTTGCCTTCGTGGATGTATCTTGCAAGAAGCTACTGTTGTGGAGTTCTAAAAGGGTGTTGCCTGTGTTCTCCTCTAGGATTTTGATGGAATCTTGTCTCACTTTTAGATTTTTCATCCATTTTGAGTTTATCTTTGTGTATGGTGCAAGAGAGTGGTCTAGTTTCATTCTTCTGCATGTGGATGTCCAATTTTCCAAGCACCATTTATTGAAGAGACTGTCTTTCTTCCAATGGATAGTCTTTCCTCCTTTATCGAATATTAGTTGACCATAAAGTTGAGGGTCCACTTCTGGGTTCTCTATTCTGTTCCATTGATCTATGTGTCTGTTTTTGTGCCAGTACCACACTGTCTTGATGACCACAGCTTTGTAGTACAACCTGAAATCTGGCATTGTGATGCCCCCAGCTATGGTTTTCTTTTTTAAAATTCCCCTGGCTATTCGGGGTCTTTTCTGATTCCACACAAATTTTAAAATAATTTGTTCCAACTCTCTGAAGAAAGCCCATGGTATTTTCATAGGGATTGTGTTAAACGTGTAAATTGCCCTGGGTAACATTGACATTTTCACAATATTAATTCTGCCACTCCATGAGCATGGAATATTTTTCCAGCTCTTTGTGTCTACCTCAATGTCTTTCAGAAGTGTTCTATGGTTTTTAGGGTATAGATCCTTTAACACTTTGGTTAGGTTTATTCCTAGTTATCTTATGCTTTTGGGTGCAATTGTAAATGGGATTGACTCTTTAATTTCTCTTTCTTCAGTCTCATTGTTAGTGCACAGAAATGCTACTGACTTCTGGGCATTGATTTTGTATCCTGACACACTACCAAATTGCTGTATGAGTTCTAGCAATCTTGGGGTGGAGTGTTTTGGGTTTTCTTTTCTTTTTTTTTGTTTTTTGTTTTGGGTTTTCTATGTAGAGTATCATGTCATCGGCGAAGAGGGAGAGTTTGACTTCTTCTTTGCCAATTTGAATGCCTTTTATGTCCTTTTGTTGTCTGATTGCTGAGGCTAGGACTTCCAGTACTATGATGAATAGCAGTGGTGAGAGTGGACATCCCTGTCTTGTTCCTGATCTTAGGGGAAAGGCTCCCAGTGCTTCCCCATTGAGAATGATATTTGCTGTGGGCTTTTCGTAGATGGCTTTTAAGATGTTGAGCAATGTTCCCTCTATCCCTACACTCTGAAGAGTTTTGATCAGGAATGGATGCTGTATTTTGTCAAATGCTTTCTCTGCATCTAATGAGAGGATCATATGGTTCTTGGTTTTTCTATTGCTGATATGATGAATCACATTGATTGTTTTACGAGTGTTGAACCAGCCTTGTGTCCCGGGAATAAATCTCACTTGGTCATGGTGAATAATTTTCTTTTTTTTTTTTTTAATAATTTTCTTAATGTACCGTTGGATCCTATTGGCTAGTATCTTGTTGAGAATTTTTGCATCTGTGTTCATCAGGGATATTGGTCTGTAATTCTCCTTTTTGGTGGGGTCTTTGTCTGGTTTTGGAATTAAGGTGATGCTGGCCTCATAGAACGAGTTTGGAAGTACTCCATCTCTTTCTATCTTTCCAAACAGCTTTAGTAGAATAGGTATGGTTTCTTTTTTTAAACGTTTGATAGAATTCCCCTGGGAAGCCATCTGGCCCTAGACTTTTGTGTCTTGGGAGGTTTTTGATGACTGCTTCAATTTCCTCCCCAGTTATAGGCTTGTTCAGGCTTTCTATTTCTTCCTGTTCCAGTTTTGGTAGTTTGTGGCTTTCCAGGAATGCATCCATTTCTTCTAGATTGCCTAATTTATTGGCGTATAGCTGTTCATAATATGTGTTTAAAATCATTTGTGTTTCCTTGCTGTTGGTAGTGATCTCTCCTTTCTCATTCATGATTTTATTAATTTGAGTCTTTTCTCTCTTCTTTTTAATAAGGCTGGCTAATGGTTTATCTATCTTATTAATTCTTTCAAAGAACCAACTCCTGGTTTTGTTGATCTGTTCCACAGTTCTTGTGGTCTTGATTTCATTAAGTTCTGCTCGAATCTTTATTAACTCTCTTCTTCTGTTGGGTGTAGGATGTATTTGCTGTTTTTTCTCTAGCTCCTTTAGGTGTAAGGTTAGCTTTTGTATTTGAGTTCTTTCCAGTTTTGGATAGCTGCTTGTATTGTGATGTTTTTCCCCTCAGGACTGCTTTTGCTGTATCCCAACGATTTTGAATGGTTGTATCTTCATTCTCATTAGTTTCCATGAATCTTTTTAATTCTTCCTTAATTTCCTGGTTGACCCTTTCATCTTTTAGTAAGATGGTCCTTAACCTCCACATGTTTGAAGTCCTTCCAAACTTCTTGTTGTGATTTAGTTCTAATTTCAAGGCATTATGGTCTGAGAATACACAGGGGACAATCCCAATCTTTTGGTATCAGTTCAGACCTGATTTGTGACTCAATATGTGGTCTATTCTGGAGAAAGTTCCATGTGCACTTGAGAAGAATGTGTATTCAGTTGAGTTTGGATGTAAAGTTCTGTAGATATCTGTGAAATCCATCTGGTCCAGTGTATCATTTAAAGCTCTTGTTTCTTTAGAGATGTTGTGCTTAGAAGACCTACCGAGTGTAGAAAGCGCTAGATTGAAGTCACCAAGTATAAGTGTATTATTATCTAAGTATGTCTTAACTTTGGTTATTAATTGATTGATATATTTGGCAGCTCCCACATTCGGGGCGTATATACTGATGATTGTTAAGTCCTCCTGTTGGATAGATCCTTTAAGTATGAAACAGTGTCCCTCTTCATCTCTCACTACAGTCTTCGGGATAAATTTTAGTTTATCTGATATAAGGATGGCTACTCCTGCTCTCTTTTGAGGACCATTTGAATGGTAAATGGTTCTCCAACCTTTTATTTTCAGGCTGTAGGTGTCCTTTTGTCTAAAATGAGTCTCTTGTAGACAGCAAATAGATGGGTCCTGCTTTTTTATCCAGTCTGAAACCCTGAGCCTTTTGATGGGGTCATTAAGCCCATTCACGTTCAGAGTTACTATTGAAAGATATGAATTTAGTGTCATCATGATATCTATTCAGTCCCTGTTTTTGTGGATTGTTCCACTGAACTTCTTCTTAAAGGGGAGTTTTGAGAGTCCCCCTTAAAATTTCTTTCAGAGCTGGTTTGGAGGTCACATATTCTTTCAGTTTCTGCCTGTCTTGGAAGCTCTTTATCTCTCCTTCCATTCTGAATGAGAGCCTTGCTGGATAAAGTATTCTTGGCTGCATGTTCTTCTCATTTAGGACCCTGAATATGTCCTGCCAGCCCCTTCTGGCCTGCCAGGTCTCTGTGGAGAGGTCTGCTGTTAATCTGATATTTCTCCCCATATAAGTTAGGGATCTCTTGTCTCTTGCTGCTTTAAGGATCTTCTCTTTGTCTTTGGAATTTGCAAGCTTCACTATTAAATGTCGAGGTGTTGAACTGTTTTTGTTGATTTTAGGGGGTGATCTCTCTATTTCCTGGATCTGAATGTCTGTTTCCCTTCCCAGATTAGGAAGGTTTTCAGCTATGATTTGTCAAATACATATTCTTGACCTCTGTCCCTTTCGGCGCCCTCGGGAACCCCAATTAAACGTAGATTTTTCTTCCTCAGGCTGTCACTTATTTCCCTTAATCTATCCTCATGATCCTTTAATTGTTTGTCTCTTTTTTCCTCAGTTTCCTTCTTTGCCATCAACTTGTCTTCTATGTCACTCACTTGTTCTTCTACCCCGTTAACCCTCGTCGTTAGGACCCCTAGTTTGGGTTGCATCTCATTTAATTGATTTTTAATTTCTGCCTGATTAGATCTAAATTCTGCAGTCATGAAGTCTCTTGAGTCCTTTATGCTTTTTTCTAGAGCCACCAGTAGCTTTATAATAGTGCTTCTCAATTGGCTTTCTAACATTGAATTGTAATCCAAATTTTGTAACTCTGTGGGAGAGAGGACTGTTTCTGATTTTTTATTTTGGGGTGAGGTTTTCCTTCTAGTCATTTTGCTCAGTGCAGAGTGGCCAAAAGCAAGTTGTATTGGGAAAAGGAGAGAAAGAGAGAAGAGAAAGATGGAAAGAAAAAGAAAAAAAGAAAAGAAAAGAGAAGAAAAAAGGGGGGGAGCAAACAGAAATAAAAAAACAAACAAACAAACAAAAACAAAAACAAAAAAAAACCAAGCTGGAGTATCCTCTGATTCTGTATACTGTAAATCCCTCAACTTCCCCTGGAACTTCCTTTTTTTTTTTTTTTTTTATGATAGTCACAGAGAGAGAGAGAGAGAGAGAGAGGCAGAGACACAGGCAGAGGGAGAAGCAGGCTCCATGCACTGGGAGCCCGATATGGGATTCGATCCCGAGTCTCCAGGATCGCGCCCTGGGCCAAAGGCAGGCGCCAAACCGCTGCGCCACCCAGGGATCCCCCCCCCCCCCCCCGGAACTTTCCAGTGCTGCTTGGTCAATAACTTGTTTTGCCCCTGTCCGTCTAGCTGGTCTTCTGGGGGAGGGGCCTGTTGTGCTGATTTTCTGGTGTTAGCACTTGGGGGAGCTGCTCAGCCCCCCGCCTGGTGCAGGGCTCAGTGGGGGTTGTTTACCCCGTGAGGCCGCAGGAGGAACAACCCCAGTGGCGGGGCCAGCTCTGGAGCCCTGGAGTCAGCTCCCGCAGTAACTCCGGAGCTCTGGGTCTGCAGGGGCCTGGAGGCTCCAGGGCGGGCAGCTGATCTGCTCAGCTCGGGGCAGGAGCTCCTCGCTGTCCTGGGCCCTCCCGGCCTCTGTCTGTCCGGGGGAGGGGCGGGGGGAGGCCGGGTCCTGGGCTGTGTCCCGGCGCCCTGTGCTCCTGGGCCTGCACTGTTGGAATCGCGCTCCTGCCCCGTAGCCCCCTCCCCGGAGCCTCCGCCCGAGCCCCTCCGAGCTGCTCCGGGTCCCGCCGTGCGCTGCAGCCCTTAGGGAGCTCGGCGCACTCTCCCGGGGGCGGTGTCTGTTAGTGTCCCCGGGAGCCCGAGGGCATCCCCGCCCTCCTGGGTCCTGCTCCCCCTCCCTGCGAGCCCCTTTCCGCCCGGGAAGGTCGGTGCAGCTCCTGCTTCTCTGGGACGGGGCTCTCCTGTCCTGGGGACACTCGCCCCGGCCTCAGCCCGGCTCCTCGCGGGGCCCCTCCCCCTTGGAGGCCTTTTGTTTCTTTATTTCTTTTTCCCCGTCTTCCTACCTTGATAGAAGCGCGAACTCTTCTCACTGTAGCTTTCCAGCTGTTCTCTCTTTAAATCTTAGGCCGAATTCGTAGATTTTCAGGATGATTTGAAGGTTATCTAGGTAATTTGGTGGGGACAGGTGACTTGGGGACCCTACTCTTCCGCCATCTTGCCCCTATTCCACAAAAACTCTTCAGATTTTAGACAAGACTCTTTATACTTTAAGTGACAGAAATCTGACTTGAAGTATCTTAAGCCAAAAAAAAAAAAAAAATCTATCAGCTCTTTAATGGAATTCTAGAAGATTTCCCATGTGGCTGAATTCAGAGACCAAGTGATATTGTTCAATCTCCCCATCTCTACCTCTTATGAACATGTTAACTATTTCTACCAAATCCATCCTGAGATGTGCTCAGCCCTAAAACCCCTCACTGAGCATTGTCAGGGGATAGGATGTTTCAGTTGACCAATATTGAGTAAGATGGTTGTCTATCTCACTGTGTAATAATGAATTAACTTTGCCCAAAGAGAGATCTGGCTTTTGTCTTGGCCCTTGGGACGTGATCTCTAAACCCTTAGAATTTTGAAGTGATGGGAGTGTCTTTGTTATCTTTGGTAGGCTCCTTGCACCACATCTGATGGTTTATTTTAATGAGGTGATCAAAGTGAAGGGATGGCCACACTATAAAAAGACCAACCATTTGATGAGAAGGTTGTGGCTTGAAGCCATGAGATAGCAGCTTAAAATCAGGGGGAGGGTGGTGGTTAGAAATTGAATTTAACCATGTGGACAATGAGTCAATCAGTCATGCCTAAGTAATGAAATCCCGCTGAAAAGGAGACCAAAGCTTGAGTGAGTTTCCCTGGTTGGCAATATTCTTTAACTGTTGTAACATTTTGATGCTGGAAGTGTAATATATCCCCGGGGATGATAGAAGTTTCATATTTAGAACTGTCTCACACTTCACCTTCTGCATCTCTGGTTCTAATTTGTATCATTTTACTATAATAAAACCATACTTCTAGTAAACTGAGGATGGCCATGGAAGCCCCTAAATTTGTAGTCAGCTGGTCTGAAGTGAGGTTTGCCTTGGGAAACTCTGAACTTCTGGCTCTCAAGTGAGGACAGGCTTGTGTGGACTGCTCCTTCAGACTTTAAAGTTTGGCCTTCTCATTGTAGTTGGTGTCAGAAGTTTTGAGGAGACTTGGTAGTACTCTAGAGGATTGTGCTCTCAACCTTGGGTTTGTCTACCTATGGTACCTACCAGTGCAGAATGGCAGTTTCTGAAAGGAAAAATGCTGGGTAAACAAAAAAGAAGAAGCAAAACAAAATAAATTAAAAACAAAAACAAATGCCCAATTAACTCCCTTTTTAATGTGCATCATCACTGCCCAAAATACAGTACCTATAACAATGCCCTGTGGCTACAGTTATGGACTGAATACAAATGTATTCCTCCCAAATCCATATATTGAAGCCCTAGCCCTCAGTATGGTGGTATTTTGAGATTGGCTTTTGGGAGCAATTAGGTTTAGATGAGGGGATGAGAATGGGACTCCTATAGTAGGATTAATGTTCTTATAAGAAGAGAGAAAGAAATCAGAGCTCTATCTCCCTGCCATGTAAGGTCTTAGAAAGAAGGTGGCTGTCTACCGTCCAAGAAGCAGTCCTTATCAGAAATTGAATCTGTTGACACTTTGATCTTGGACCTCCAGCCTTCAGAACCACGAGGAACAAATGTCTGTTGTTTAAGTCACCAGGCCTGTGGTATTTTGTAACAGCAGCCCAAGGCAACTAAAACAGCTACTGAGACCTTTCAGGAAATACTTACCCAAACCTGTAACCTTTGACAGCACTCTATGTTTTGTACCTTCCCTAATGACCAGTCTTAAAATAAAAATTTGAGTTAAGTTGCTAGTTACTGATAATGAATTAATATGCTACCTTTCTTCTAACATTTGCTTTTGAAAGTCATTGAGTTTTTAACCTAAATCACAGAGTCATCTAGAATGTAAGCTTCAAGAGGGCAAGGAGTTAGAAAGCTGTCTGGTGTCAGAGTGGTCAATGAAGACAATGAGACAAACACTCAAGCCTTTATTTACTTACTGTAATAGTGTCAGCAAAAGACCACAAAGATAAAGAAGGTGCTGGCTTCCCCACTGTTCATTGTACTCATAAATGGAGCTGGGCGAGCACCAAATAAATCCACACTCTTGAGGGAGCACTGAGCCCTAGGTTCCCACCATTTATGGAAGGAGGAATTAGAGGCAGGAAAAGGAGAAGAGCAAGGAGTGGAAAAGTACTGAGTGTGAGTCAGAGTGGAGGAAGAGGTCTTCCAGTACCCTCCCGGCCATCAGGAGGTTCCCTGGGAAGCCTGCCAGGCTAAAACCTTATAATTAGCTATGGTCAGGCCTGAAAGATCACATGTAGGATTTTGGCTTGAAGTGGGACTCCTCAGGACCCTTGGCTGTTTGCTCCCTAATGCATCATCAGTACCTAAGGCAGAGCTAGGCACAGAGAAGGCACTCAGTAAATTGTTATTTTTATAGCTGACAGCATAGAGCCACTGAAGATGCTCCGGGAGCTCTTCCATTGGCCCTAATGTCACTGAATGTTAGAGCACCTGTCTCCAAAATTGATGAGCTCCAGGAACACATCAGATGCCCAGTCCAACCAGGTCTCCAACACAGCAGTGAACACTGGAACCGTGGCATGTGGTTCAAAGTAGAAAAGAGAAAAGAGCTGGCAAGAGAAAAAAAATGTGAAGAAATGAATGGATGGTTACTGGAGGTTTGGGGAAGTGCTCTTTTGTGCTCGTTGCATGAAAAATGTAGATTTAGAATTCTAAACTCTCATGTGAGGAAAGCAAATTAGGTTGCAAAATTTATAACAACTCCCTGCACCTTCTGCCATTTGGCTTTTGAGCTCATTCACAGTATAATGGTCATGATGCACTTTGTTCCCAGAGGTCACCAGAAGAATGCTCTTCCTGTTTTGGATTATAGCATATTCTCATTTAAGATGGGCCTATCCTGATCTTTGCATGCTGCTCCCCCATCTGTCCTTCCAGTTTGTGCATTTGCCCAAACCCAGAGCCATAATTCACCACTCCATAATGTGGGATGTCTGTGGTGCTCAGCCTTAGCTCACTAAACTGAAAGGATCAAAGAAACTAAACTTTTCTAAACAAGAAAAGCCTGCTCTGTTGAATGCTTCTTGGAAATTTGCATATTTTCATTTCTTCGCCTTATAAATTATTACCAGGAAGTTATATCTTTGTAGTCTATAAACAATATGATGAAGTGCAATTTTTTCCCCCTCTAATGGATTTGTTTTTAAAGAAACAGAGCTTGGATTCAAATATTTCAAAGATGTTTGCCATGATCCTGTGTTATTTAAAACTCATTCATTAAACATCTGATGAATAGGTCTATTACATTTTTTTAAAGCTGATTGAATGCTCATTTTGGAAGGATGGGATGAATTATCACACAATGATTTCATTTCAATACATCTTTGTAGGTGTCCAGTGTTATATGGAATTGAATCACAATGTGCTCTACAAATTGACAGGCCAGCAATCATTATTTTTCATATAAAAGCAGGATTCTATCTTTAATCTCATCATATTTTCAGTGGTAGAAGAGATGGAGGTGGTGAAGCATTATTATTTTTCCCCGTACAGAAAATTATGCCACAAAATAAATCATGTTCAGGGCTGTCATAATGGCCGCAACAGTTATAGTGACAGAAAAAAAGACTAGTGACAGCTACCCTTCAGTGCACAATGAAATAGTGAACAATTTGTTAAATATCCCTGGAGTCAATTAAACTGGCATATGATCAGTTTGGTGGCTGCCAAGCCTCAGTGGGAGCCAATTAGAATTCACCAAAAATGAAAATGGATGAATCTGGAAAAACAGTGTTAGATTTACGGGAGAAAGCAAACAAGTCATTGAGCCAAGAATAATGTTGGTGAGCATCCTCTGAAGAATATTGGTAAACAGAGGACTCTATAGTTGTTCCATGTTTACAGTGTTTTGCATATTTCTTCTGTAATATTTTAAGCCATTACTGCAAAGGAATTAAATTAGTTGGATTTAGCCTACACAACATGAGAGAACCATTCTGCAAATTGCAGCCATTATTAATTTTGTTCCAGAAGCAGCCTTGCATGAAACATTAGAGTGATTTTTCTTTTCTTTTTGCATTTAAACTACAGATAAACACTGCAGATTGCTCTAGATGAATGCTATGGGGACACTAAAGACTGTCTGACAATTTCTTTTAAAGTCAGATACTTGATTGTGAAAGATGTTCGAACAATCTAATGATGTATGTTCATTAGTTCACCGCCATCAAGGCGAGTTACTACTCCATATCTCTGATACTGACCATGTTTTTGCGGTCGTGATTGAGTTGTTGAAGGAGAAACACTCCACGGAGTGCTCTCGACTGTGTCCATACCAGCACCAACTTTAAATATCATTGGCTTACTCAGCAGCATCAAAGCCCACAAAGCGAATAGGTTAGATCCATCCCAGAGACTTTTCTCCAGCAGTAAATGGATTTGCCCTCTTTAGAGCAGGCAGCGGAGTTCCAACACAATTATTCTTATTGGAACAGACTAAGGAATTTACTTCAAATGAGGTTGCTGGTTGTCCTGTGGAAACTGTGTCAGAATAAATATCCAGCTACTCTTCAGAGGCATAATTTGTTCATTCTCCCATGAAACATTTGTGCCACATGAGCTGTATATAGCCAACTTTGTTTAGATGGAGGAAAAAGTCTTTCACTGTAGCCAACCTCGTATATAGCTCAGGTAGGGTCCCATTTTCATGAAAGCAGTCTAACATTCGGTTCTTTGCAAGGAGCCATTTCCATACGCCAGATGTCCTGAAGCAATAACCCTTTGTTACTTGTTCACAATCAGTTTTATTAAGGGAAAAATTCCAAGTGACAGATGTCACCAGTGAATGTCCACATCAGTTTAATGAAGACGTGGCTTTGAAATGCATCATTGTAGGGTAATTCTTTAAATGGAAAGCCTGTACTGTTACAATTTGACAAGATAGGGTACTTTGTAGATTTACAGGAATAGGTACAGACAATTTGTCATGTGGCAGAGCATATACTTTATCCTTCTTTGACTCCAAACCTTCCTAAATTTAAGATAGTGCTTGAATATAATGACTACTCAGGAGGTACTTAATAACGAAAGAGATGATGACTATGGCCCAGTGCTTTTTATGGGGTTGTTTGGCAGCTGAAGGCCAAAACTGGGGTGCCTGGCATATACCATAATAAGTAGGAACAGGATGGGATGTGCTATTAAGAGCCAGCAAAACTTATGAAAGTGAAAACTCATTCATTCTTTTTAAATACAGTGTGTGCCTACTAGGTATAAAATATTAGGATAGAAATTCCAAGTGATATCGAGTTACTCTGTGATAACTTGAATTTCTTGATGTGGCTTAGGCTATGGATGGTGGTGTCTCCTTTCTTTGTATTGAAACTTCAGGTCTTCCAACTATAAGTTTCCAGTTAACAGAAGGTCTTGATATTACATATTAATATTATATAACAATCTGGAAATGAAGTGTTTAGTGGTTAGCTGTGCCTAAAGTGGAGCCCTTTGGCAGGGCTTCTTCCACCAGACTCAAGGTTAGATAATAGAGGACCCAAGGGTAGTAAAAATGACCTTGGAAGCATTTACATAGGTCATTCCTAACAGCAACACCAGTATCTGTATTGAAAGCAACCAGCAAGGGCACTTAATGCTTATTCCTTGTCCATTGACTCTGTTTGGAAATGTCAACACCATTTTGTATTTGTCTGAGAGAGTCTCCGTTTGTATGTCAAGCTGGGACACACTCTTCAGGACCTCATAAAGTAATGCTCCTTGTCAGAGACATGTGCCCTAATATCCTGGACTTGACTGTTCAAGAGGACTTGAGTGTGAAGTGGTCATTTAGAAACAGGTCCAATCGTTCTTCTCTTTGTGTGCCTTGCTCCGGTAACACAGGTGTTTCTATCTTTCGGTAGAGACTACTCTTTTCCCTTAGACATCCTAATCTTTTAAACATTTAACATATTAAACTGAAGGCTACAGTTGAGCCTGTTCTTTCATTGGTAGCAGGGATAATAGTGGAACAGAGCTGGTTGGGAATATCTCCTTTTCAAAAGTATGGCTCTTTTCTTTTCTTTTCTTTTCTTTTCTTTTCTTTTCTTTTCTTTTCTTTTCTTTTTTTTCTTTTCTTTTCTTTCTTCTTTTCTTTTCTTTTTTCCCCCCATTTGGTATTTGATTAAATCAGTGCTTCCAATTTATCAGCATATCGGCAAAGCCATTCAATTTTTGCCAGGGCCACTCCATCTTCTAGTAAAGTCTCTAGGACAAAAGAGAAGATTTATCATGAGAAGATTATAAAGGTTCACTTTGACATTTCAAGGGAGACTGATTATATGTATTCTTTTCATGAGGTGCTGAAAAGCTATGTGAATATCAGCTATGCCCAAGGAACTACCAGATCTTGATGTTAGACTATTGGATCTCACAATTAGGGGAAAGGTTTACTTTTCAGATTGCTCTGATCTGAATATTTGCTCCCCTCCCATTCATATATTGAAACCTAACCCTCAAAGTGATGATATTAGGAGGTGGGGCCTTTATGGGGCGGTGCTTAGGTCATGAGATCTCTTATAAAAGTGACCCAAGAGAGAGCTAGCTTGCCCCTTCCACTATGTGAATTTACAGTGAAAAGGTGTCATCTGTGAATCAGGCAGTGGGTTCTCACCAAACACCAAATCTGCTGGCGCTGTGATCTTGGACTTCCCACATTGCAGAACTCTGAGAACTGAGTATTTGTTATTTAAAAACCACGCACTTTATAGCTTTTTTGTGGTAACCCCAAACTGACTAAGATGCTTCATAGGATTCCTAGCATGTTGTAAATAAACAGAATTTAGAAAAAATATTTTACTTATTTGAGAGAGAGAAAGAGAGAGAATGAACACGGTTAGAGGCAGAGGGAGAAGAAGAGGGAGAAGCAGAGTCCATGCTGAGCAGGGAGCCCGATGCAGGGCTTGATCCCAGGACCCAGAGATCAGGATCTGAGCTGAAGGCAGACGCTTGATGGACTGAGTCACTCAGGTTCCCAAATGAACAGAATTTTGAAAGCTTTAAGCACATTTATAATATACTGATAATTGGGAAAGTGAATACTCTTTACAATTTGTTGTTGTTGTTTAGAGAGAGAGGGGAGAGGCAAAGGGAGAGAGAGAATCCCAAGCAGACTCCATACCCACGGAGCCCAACCAGGAGCATATTCTCACAACCCTGAGATCATGATCTGAGCAGAAATCAAGAATCAAATGCATAACTGACTGAGCCACCCTGGTGCCACCAAACTCCTTTCCTTAATGTTTTTCTGAATCTCTAAATATCTTCCTGTGCAAAGAAATCATTTGCTTTCAAGACTGGGGCTCCATCGGTTATATAAGAATATATGTTATTTACTATTGTTTACCATGTAAAAAATTAACATGTGAAAGTTCATGTATAATTAGTTAGAAATTATTTATTCAATAGCATTCATCTCCTGGGAGGTTCTAGGTGCTTCTTTGTTGCCAGGTCACTGACAAATCACTGCAGTTTCTCCAAGTAGCCTATATGAATCCACAGAACCTTCCAGATAAAGGCCCAGCAGGCCTATCAAGAGGATGATGTCACATTGTAATTGTGCAATCTTGCAGCAGAGAGCAAGTTAAAAGGCATCCTGGACCTTACTAGGAGATCTGTTTCTGAAACCCTGACAAATCTGAATTTGGTAGCAAAAGGGGGGGCAGGTGGTAAAGAAAACTGTCAATTTAAAAAAAGGATTGTGTAACCATATTGGGGGAATGGAGAATTAAGAATGCTGTTAAAGAGAGTGCCTTTTTTTTTTTTTAAAGCATCAAATGAGCATGAGTCACAAAGTCTGAAGTACACTACTCATTGACAATAAATCTCTTGTAAGTAAATATGTAATGAAAAGGTGCTCATTTGGAGGAAAGTTGATGGCAAACTTCATAATGGAGACATTAAATTCATACCACAGTAACTCATGCCCTGTGATACGATACAATAGGACTCTGCATCCTCTGTGAAGTAATCTTGTCTCCAAAAATGCAACCTGAATCTAATCAATTTTCTAGACCTGACATTCTGTTACAGGAAATAGGAGGAGAGAAGAACCAGTCAGTTGACATGATGAGGAAGCAACTGGCCACGTATAGAATGTGTGACATTCCGAGGATATATGTATGACTCAGCTTCTCTAGCAAACTAATGGCACAAATAAAGGGAGGGAGAGAGGGGTGTGGTTGTAAGATTGAAACATTTAACATATTAATTAAATGCTGTGTGTGGACCTTGTGTTGAATGTGATAAAAAAAAAAATAATCCAACTGTAAAAAAAAGATATTTTTTGAGACAATCAGAGAAATTCAAATATCGTTCGGGTTTAAATGCAATTATGGAAATTATTGTTAAAGTTATTATCTGTGATAATGGCAAGGTATTTGTTTTTTGCTGCAGTATGTTACAACAAATACCAGATATTGTGTTATTTTATATCTAACACTATAGTATGTATTTCTAACTAACAAGGCCTCCCTCTCTATTTTTAAAAAAGAAACATAACAGGGATGGAGGGAATGAAGCATATATAGCACAATGTTCATTATGGCTGAAGTTAGGTATGTGTAGGTTTATTACATTATACTCTCTATCTTTGACTATTTGAAAATTTCCATAATAAAAACCATAAAAGGGGCACCTGGGTAGCTTAGTTGGTTAAACCTCCAACTCTTGATTTGGGCTCAGGTCCTGTTATCAGGGTTGTGGGATAGAGCCCTGCATCAGGCTTTATGCAGGGCACGGATCCAGCTTGGAATTCTCTCTCTCTGAGGGAGACCTCGGCCACTCCTCCTCCACTCACATGCGCTCTCTCTTAAAAAAAAAAAGAAAGAAAGAAAGAAAAAAGGGGTGTTTAGGTGGCTCAGTCAGTTAAGTGTCTGCCTTCAGCTCAGGTCATGATCCCAGCGTCCTGGAAATGAGCCCTGCATTAGGTTCCCTGCTCAGCTGGGGAATCTGCTTCTCCTTCTCCCTCTGCCTTCCACCTCCCTCCCTACACATGCACCCATGCGCTCTCTCTCTCTCAAATAAATGAATAAAATCTTAAAAAAAAAAAAAAAGAAAACAGAAAAAAAGAAAAGAAAAGAAAAATGGTTTTGGATAATAGAAAATATTCTATAGGCAGCAATTTATCAGGGCAATATTTATTTTTCAGCTAAACCCTTACATTTCCATTAACTTATTCCCACTTCTGCATGAAGGGATATTCTGCTAAAATAACAGTTACAGCTATCATTCCATGGGTGCCAATCACAGTAACAGACTTCACATTTCTGACGCTCTGAGAAATTACATAATTCATCTGAAACCAAAATCTTTTAGGTGTGACAATGCATTGCTCTCCTGTCCAAAAATCCTAAGAAAAGCCATAGCCTCTGCAGTTTGTGCAGTGTACAGATTTGTGCGACAGCCATTCATAATATCAAGAATGCTTAAGACAGAAGGGAGAAGAAATGGGTAGGAAATATCAGAAAGGGAGACAGAACATGAGAGACTCCTAACTCTGGGAAACGAACTAGGGGTGGTGGAAGGGGAGGAGGGTGGGGGGTGGGGGTGACTGGGTGACGGGCACTTAGGGGGGCACTTGACGGGATGAGCACTGGGTGTTATTCTGTATGTTGGCAAATTGAACACCAATAAAAATAAATTTATTATTAAAAAAAAAAGAATGCTTAAGACACGAGATGTCACTCTTAGGGCTAGACTTTGGGTAGCTGCCGATAATGAGACAAAACTCTTTGCAATGACATATTAATGACAGTGCCAGAAAGTCACCAAACCAGCACTTCTCAGTGAGGAGCACATGATTAAAGAATGTGAGTTGAAGATGGAGAAGGGGGAACAGACAACGAAATAGGGCAGTGAGGACAGCATTCTGGCTCCATTGTTCTCGGCCAAGGTCTTAACCAAGAGAGAACAGATGGGTAGCTAATCGCACAAACAGGCTGGACTTTTACTTAAATTATTTGTAATTTGCTGCCTATCTTTGTGGCAAAATAATTAGGTTTAATTACTTTCAAACCAAACTTAGTTGCTTTTATATATTTTTATTTGAAGACTCTCTTCAGTTTTTATTAAGGACAGTATCTGGATCAGGTGGACTTAACCCATAGATGTAGTCAACTTGTGAGTGCTGTAGGAGGTAGATTAAGTGATAATCACACTTCCAAAAAAGCTCCCAAATTGGAACAGTGTTTCAAAGAACCAACAGTTACACTTGCATTAGAGCAACACACAGACTCATCAGATTGCTTATTCTTATCATCAATAATCAATATAACCATCACAACACAGGCAATTCAGACATATCTGCCTTACTTAACTACTGCAAAGACAATCTAAATTATGTAACTCTTACCATTTAAAAACCAATGCTTTTTTAAGATTTTATTTATTTATTCATGAGAGACACAGAGAGGCAGAGACATGGACAGAGGGAGAAGCAGGCTCCCTGTGGGGAGTCCGATGTAGGACTCGATCCCAGGACCCCATGATCACACCCTGAGCCAAAGGCAGACACTCAACCACTGAGCCACCCAGGTGCCCCAAAAGCCAATGTTTAATTACACTTGTGATACATGAGTATATTCTCCCTCCCCAAATCCAAAACACTACTACTGGCAAAGCAAAAATTAAACATTTATCCTGGGGTTATAAAGGAATTCTTCCTGAATAGATCTCCACAAGTAAAGGAAAGCAATTAATTCAAATGAGCTTACTTTTTGCAGCCACTGAAGGGAAGTGTTAAGGATGAGTCCCCTGGAATTTTCCCAGTTTTCTGTTTGCTTCCATGAGGGAGCCTGGCCATGTGTTGCATTAGTTAACAACTCATGTCTGAGGCTCACTATAAGGAATTTCAGGGGTCATGGAGTTTATCGGCCATCTGGAAGCAAGACCAGCAGGGATTCCATTTCTCAGGGGATTTGGCAATGGCATACACTTAAAAAAAGACCATGGAGATATTTTCTGTTTTGTTTGTATAAGATTATTTCTCTTTCTGCAGATTCTATAATCAGAATAGTATCCATTCTACTACTTAAAAAAAAAAAACAGTAACATTTTCTGTGTCATGATTCTAAAACATATTTTTAGCTTTGTTTTTGTTATCTTTTCCTGTAGGGCTCCCATTAGAGTATGCCAATGAGATGAAAAACAAAATTAAAAGCTGTTCTGAGAAATGAGAAATTAAGATTCTTAGAGGCGGGTTTTTTTCATGTAGAAGAAAAAATGCAAATTTGAGGTTACTTTCATTATTGCTCTTCAAAAAATCACAAATAGCTTTTAATTTTCCCTCTTTTTCTTTTTTAAGTAGTTCAGACAGTCTTATTTTAAAATAACCTTCAGTTTAGAAAAAAATGCAATGTGAAACTTCAGTATGGCAGAGAAATCTGGATAAATGCATAGGGCACTTATTCCCTAGGGAGTTGGGAGACTAGGCTTAACTCCTATATCTGAATTACCAGTGGGTTTTTTTTTTTCTTCATACTGTGTTTGCTTAGTAAGAGCAATTTGAGGGGGTTGAAGGTGAGGACAGTGGTCCTTTTTCTACAGAAAGTGGTTTAGTCTGCATTTTGTCAGAAATGTTGAGAGATTCTCAAATGAGTAAACATGCGTCTAGATTCCTTCTCCTCTTCTTTTCTTTTTTTGAGAAATGCTATTGAACACCTGAACTCACTTACTCACTTCACACCAAAGATGCTGAAATAAGCCAGGTACTTGTCTCCACCCCACTCCCACCAGCAAAATTTGAGACAATGAGGACCAATCACATACTCTCATTGGAACTTTGAATTAAGAGCAACTGGCACATAAAAAGCAGGACATTTCCAGTTCCCAACAGCACTGGCACCTTGGCCATGCTCAGTGTCCAGAGCTGGGAAGAGGGACCCATATGAATTTCCGGGCCTGGATTTCTGGCCTTGCTAGACGATTTTGGGAGCTACTTAATGTGCTTCTGACACATTGGTTTTCTGCTTCCGTCACTCAGAGTAGGTTTCTATTGTTAAGAAAGCAATCCTCATTGACCCAGGCTCTTTCAGAGATTTGGACCTCAAGATAGTCAAGTGAACCAAAGCACAGAAGCATTTATTTGAGGGTGGGAGCAGCCTTTCTAACATCTGACCTTCTTTCCTGCATCAAATTTCTCTCAGGACACCTTCCTCAACTAAGTACCCCAAGGGAGAATGATGTAATCGCCAACACTTCTCAAGGAACAGAGTCAAAGGGGCATAATTTCAAAGAAGATTAATGGCACTCTTTCCAACCCTTTCAACATTGGTTGAATTCTTCTTCTTTCTTAGCGAGTGGTAGTTCTGGAAAAGGTAGCCATGTCTTGAAGTAGGATGTTGGAGTTCACTTAACTAAGCCTTGTCAAAGACAAACTTGTCAGTAGCTGATAGTTACCTTTTCCTGATCCCTTTCCACCCACCCGCTGAATCCACTTATGGGTGGTGAAAAGTAGCAACCTGGAGCCATGGAGGCCTATTACCTGCTAAGGCATTCTGAGACGGAGCCTCTGAAAATGAGAATATAATTTATCAAGCAGTGTGTGTTCAATGATTCAGAAAGATCCATATGTGCTTTTGTTTCAGCCACTCTAATGAGAATGTGTCAACTTCAGTTATATTCTTCTATTATCAGGCTCACTCCTGACTAAAGCAGAGTGGCTGCTTTCCAGAGAGGCATGTTCTTATTGCAAGGATATGCTAGCTTTGCAGAGAGGCTTCCTTCATCATATGGGATCCTCAGGTTAGGACTGAGCCCCCTTCAGTTGTCAAAAACCAGTATTTTATTTCTAGAAGGAATTTGACAACATTCAGCATCATTATCCACCACTGATTTTTAGAAAGGAAAGAAGAAAGTCTAAGGCAATATCTTCAAGAGTGGGTGATTCTGAGGGGTGTGGGATGGGCTGAAGCCAGAGGCCGAGACAAAACAAGATGTCATATTGTTTAACAGACCAAAAGAAAATGACATTTCTTCCAGTTCCCTGCTGAAATGAAGGTCAAGTCTTCCGGTATGGAGACAACTGGTGTCCCAAGGGGACAGAATATTTTACAGTTACAGGAATGTGTTGTCCATCAAGTAGATGTTGAGATACATGAACGGCCAAGGATTAGTATAAATGTGCCACCGAGGGAAAATGATCCTCGCCCGAATTCAGCAAAAACCCAGACGCTTTTGTATCAAAAGAGAAACCCTGAGGATAAAAACGGAAATTTAGTGTGAAGCAAATAATCCTTTTTTTTTTTTTTCCCCAACTCAATACCCCATCTGCCTTAAGGGTGAAAAACGCATAAGAGTCTCCATGGCAGCAGAAACTAAAGCAGGGGTTTGTCCTTAAATAGCTCAATGTGCTCTACGTGGGGGCAGAGCCTAATGCTTTATTTGTGACGATGGTCACTTAAGGGTGGAGAATATATAAAGATGTAAGATGAGGTGATCAGTAGGAGCTCCTCAGAATCTATTTCTATGGCATCTCTTGGGGTGTCTGAAACCAAGATTCTTTACCCGATGCTGTGGGATGAGATTTTCATGCTGACTTCTTCCCAGGCAGTTTGCAATGGACAATCTGCAAATCAAAGATGCATCTTCACGCATTTGCTTTGTTTTACTGTTTGGTGGTGATCTCTGTATGAATCACCAGTCTCAGGAAACTTCACTAACAACTGCCAGCCCTCTTGAGGACAACACAGAAGACAGCAAAAACGGAATCCTCCTCGGAAAAAAGTAATCTCATGGATTCTTGGATGGAAATGCCATCTGTAACTTCCTCCATCCCTCTCTTTTGAGTGATATCTGCATGTTCATTGACTAGTTTCTAGTGTTTATGGTTTCAAAACATGCTGATGTAGTCTTGAGACTGTTGGCAGTTTTAGCAACTTACTAGAATTTTGACAGCGTCCGCTCATTCACCCTTTTATGTCCAAATAATAATAAATAGTACTATATACTAATTGTCAACTGTGTGCCAGTCACCGAGCTGGGTGCTTTATGTACGTTATCCTTAATTTTTATAACAAACCATCTCTCATTTTAAGGATTATGGAACTGTGGTATCGAGATTAGCTAAGTAATTTCTGCACACCAGCTGTCTTCTTGTTTGCGATGATATTTGTTTGGTTTCGTTGCATGAGTTCAGGGGGAGTCCTGCTGGCATTGCAGGTTGATTAACGCATGCTGCTGGTATTTCGCTTCTTCATGCACATCTTCCTGCCATGTCAGTAACACCTCATTCGATTTTGTAATTGTTTCTGATCCTTTTCAAGTTAAAGCGGCTTATGTCTCCCTTTAGCAGGGTATCAAAGTTGGCTGCTGGCAGTTGATAGGCATTATCAGAGGCTGCAGATCAAAGATGCTTCATCAAATAGAGTGTGCTTTGGCTCCCAGAGATCAAGTAACTTGGGTATTCCTTTCCATCACAGCGATGAGACGTTAGTAAGAATTAACTAATTTGCTGTCTATAAATGGGTGTCTTTGACTCAAAGCCTTAAAACTATGCTAATGTTGCCTATTATCTATTTGAAACCTTCTACTGAAGGTTCCAGAAACCTTAAAAATGTATTGCCTTTGAGCACACAAAATTGTCCTTTTCTTAAAATACTAGGTTTGTTAAGAATGCACATACATTACTTAGATTTCTTTAAAATTTACCAACATGCTGTCAAATAAAAGAATACATATATGACATGTTTAAACCAAGAATTCTTAAATATGGATACAAAATGAGCATCCTGGGAAAGAACTATAAGATTTTTAAATAAGATTTCCCAAAACGATTATAAAATTTATCAAAGTATATTCTTTGGGACACTAACCCCTCAAGTTGTTCTTTGGAAACAGGAAGTTAAATGGTCATATAAAGCTGGGACACAGCACATGCTTTATTTCTTCTTTGGAGAGTCACAATGCATATTAGCATGTTGTAATTTGTGGCCCTTTGCAGTAGGAAATCTGTGCTTTCCTCAAACCCATTTTTTTCCTCAAATGCACTTGACCATGGAAGATTTTATCGGATCATTTACTTTTAACATTCCTTGGACCATGCTTTGGGATATGCTAGACAGTGAAAATGGAAAGAAAGAGACAAGTTTAAGCTTTTCAAATGTGGAGTCTTCTACCAGAGAGATTTTGAGAATGCTGATTCCTGCAGTCAAGTTTCTTGAAGGTTCAAGACTATGAAAGAAATTTTTGGGTTCTTCAGCAGGGGCAAATTTGTACTGATATGCCCATGGTCAGCTCTGGGCCACCTTCCAACAGCCTGGTGTGTAATGGACCAGTTCCCCATCCCACTCTATCTCCACTCCTTGATGACACTCTCTGCAACTAGAAAGGGGATCCTGTGTCCACTCTCCTCCCCCAACCACATGCAAGAGAGAGGACAAGTTCTGTGAAAACTGGATAATCCACTCCTATACATATTTTTTTATAAGAAATTTGGTGCAAGAGAGTTTTTTTTTTTTATCAAAGTACTAGACATATATACTGTTTTCTTAATGGAAAAATAATACTTTTGTGTTTTAAGAATCAGGATCCTGATCTAGGATCAGTCTTAAGGTCAGTTTCTATGCATTGATTTCTTTAGATCTATTGAACAAGAAAGGAATTCATATCTGTCATAATCCATTGCCTTATATTTGTTTTGAAGGTGACTACTGCATTTCATGTCTCATATGCTTTGCCACACCCTGTTATAGCACTCTTAGGAATTTTCCAGGTAGATCATGGCCCTTTTATACTGGTCAGGCCTGCTCCTGAAAAGGAGCTACGTCAGTTTTCATTAGTGCTTTTGCTCATTTAACAAGCAACCAAGTGGAAAAGGTGCAGGGCAGAGTATAGAGAAGCACAGGATGGCTCTATTGTCAATAGATCAACAACTTGAACTTTAAAAGAGATCTCCTGTCTTTCGACTGTCCTTAGAGGGAGCAGATTGGATCAGGGCTTCATTTGTTTGGATTTTCAGGCCGTGGCCTCTGACCAGCTTCCTGGCAGGACCTTAGTCAGCTTTCAGTTTTTCCAGCAGGTTTTCCCAAAGAGGGCACTGTCACCCTTGTTGAGGTGGAATCTGGAAAGACATTCATGGACCTGTGGAATCTCATTCAGCCTAATGTACTTGGAAATGAATTCACTTGTCAGAGAACAATTGACAAAAGAAAGAAAAATGTCGATTAAATTTTGGGTCTATAAAAAGCTGCTCTTAATCACTTCTTAAAATAGCAGTGCTCCATTTGATCATTGAACCCAGAAATGTGCAGGCCTGAAATTTGGTCAGCCTTGTTTCAAAGACATGCCTATAAAGTCTGTGCAGCACTTCACTACCTACGACAAAGCAAAACAACAACAACAAACAAATCAAATGCACACACACACATACACACCAATTCACTAGAATAAAAAAGTATTTTACTTCCTAAGCCCATCCCTATGATTCTAGTATTATTTGGGAATAAAACTAGCTTTTTCTCCAGTGAAAATGTTTTTTTAAAGGGTATTTTTTGGCATTTGGGGAAATCTCCAGCCCACAGATAGTCAGGCCTGTGGTATCACATCTGTGTCTTCATGTGTGTCAGTCTTAGGAGATATTCATTGAACACCTCTATCAGTGAGGATTACAAAGTGTGACCCAAGCCTGAAGGGGCCTCCACTGTCATTTCTACATGGCCAAATTAATCAGTTCCATCAATGGTCTCTTGCTTGGGTGGAAAGAAGAAACTGGAAATCTGCTAAAGCTAGGATGACTGTTGAGGTTATCGGGTAGAGAGATAAATGGATAGATAGATAGATGATAGATAAATAGATAGATATTAATACATAAATAAACAATAGGGCATGAGAAGAAACTTGTTGCAAGTCAAGTGTCTTGGGGAATAGATTTGACCATAGAAAGTAGCTTACAGGATGCTTCTAAGAGCACTTGGAATCAATCTCCTTGGAAGAGAAGTAACGGCAGCAATGGAGAAGCTGGTTTGTAAAACTTTGATATTGGGGTGATCCTTCAGTGTTGAGCCAGTTGGAGCCAGGGCACTGTCCCTTCACACTATGTTGGTCAGTCATTGGATTGATCTGTCCTGAAGGGCGAGGTGGCTTGTTAGCTGCTGCCATTGCCAAGGGGCCTGAGAGCAGAAGCCAGCAGATCACCCAGCCCTTGGTCCTGGAGGGGGTGTCCACTACAAAACTCTGCAGTTATCTTTCGTAACTCAGCAGTAACTCAGTTAATGACCCTAGGGAATCAGAGCTCTGTTATTTTCAAGAAATATTCATGACTCAGGAGAAGCTGTGGCTCCCCAGGGTCAACGGTACTGTTTTCTACAAATTGGGGACAAGCTCTGCCACAACCACAACTTCTGCTCACCTGAGGGGTAAGAAAGCACTATTTAGGTTGGGAAGAGTTTGGTCAATGATACCCCAGCCTTGGCCTTAGTATTCTCTCTCTGCTGCTATGCTACCACACGCCTCCACCATGACACCTTGTCTTCTCCCCTCTACTTCACTTTTTTTTTTTCTACTTCACTTTCTCCCATTGCCCCACAGACTCTTTAAGGCACACTTTTTTTTTTTTTTTTTGCGTATTTAACACTATTTTATTTTTAATAATTTTTTGTATATGAACATTCCTTTGATAACTTTTGTATTATATTTCACCCTCGGTAATGAAATTCTGACAATGAAGAATGTGTTGAACTTTTTCTTTTGTTATCATGAAAAACAGCATGCGTAGAACTGAAATGCAAACGGAGGGCCAGGCTTTGAACCTGGCCCCTCCACTCAACTGTGGTGTCAATTGGGCAGGTTGTTCCCTCTCTGGGCCTCAGTTTCTTCATCTGTAAAAGAGAGATAACAACGGCACTGTTCAGAAATTATAATAGGTTTTTCACAAAACAAGTTCTTAGAATGAAATGAGTTATTTGTGAAGTGCTTAGGATAGTACCTGGTAGATAGTAAACACTATAGCAATATGTTCTTACTACAAAGTAAATTAAAATACTCTAGGCATGCTATCCATATTTTTTTATCTGGGTAAGGTGGGGTTTTGGAAGTCAGAGGACAGGTTTAACATTGTTAAGCGCCTGGGGTGCCTGGCTGGTGCAGTTGGTTAAGCATCTGACTCTTGGTTTCGACTCAGGTGGTGATCTCGGGGTGCTGGAATCTAGCCCCATGTCCAGCACAGCAGAGATGCTGCTTGAGTTTCTCCCTCTTCCTCTGCCCCTCCCCCCACTCACACAGCCTCTCTCTGTCTCTGAAATAAATGAATCTTAAAACAAACGAACATTGTTAAGCGCCTAAATGCCAGAAACCACTAAGGCACACAGATTGCTTTACCTAATCCTCATGATAGCCCTGTGATGCAGATATTATTCCTCTTTTACAGATGAAAAAAATTATGATTTGCAGAATTTAGGTTGTCCACTGTCATGGAGCTGGTAAGCGGTGAGCTGGAATTTAAAAGCAAGATGACCTGGCATTCATATCTTGCTTTGTTCTATTTTTGCTTGGTTCCTCCCATCCCATTCCCACTCCATGTTTAAGATACCCCCCCATGTTTAAGATACACTCCATGTTTAAGATTCCCACTCCATGTTTAAGATACCCCCTCACAGTGGCTTTCCATTTTGCAGTGACAAAAATTGATGTACTCAGAAGTGATACAAACCAGAACTTCTAACTCCCATGAGAATTTCCCCTGAAACTGTTAGTTTCATTTTGTTTCTGCTGCAACGTGAAACAAAGAGTAATGGCATGAAAAATATGACTTGACAACATCATTTATCGCATAATTTTTCCCATATTATGAACTTTCCCCCTAAAACAATGCCCTTTATGGCAAAAAGATTAGCTTACTTTTGTCCTATTGTTAACTGCAAAAATTATGCGTTAGCTTTTGGGATTTATTTGTATTCAAAGAATTCATGAGCAAATATTCCTACACAGAAGCAAATTCAAAACTGAGAAGATTAATTCATAATAAGTCAAATTTTGATGCTAAAATAGTTTGATCTGAGATTACCATTGACTACAAATTGCCATCTGTGCTTACTTGTTAAAGATGTCAAGTGTAATTAATTCAGTGGACCCACTATTTGACAACCTCTGTTAGTGGGATCTGCAAAATACATACTGTATGTTAATTTTCAAATTAAACCTGCCAAGGGGTTGTTGGCTTTGTGAAAGTAACTGCTTTCCTCATTTGACCAAACTTCGAAATTCCCATAAGGGGAAAAGATAATTTATTAAAGACTACTGTGTGCCAAGCACTGTGCTAAGTACTTTTACCCATATTAACCTTATTCATCTTCTATGAATTCCTGTAAGGGGCAGCTATTACCTCCTTCAGTGAAGAAAAAAAAAAAGGCCCAGAAAGCTTTTTTATAGACCCTATATGATGTGAGAACTCTTATTCTATGTGCAAGACTCATTGTAACAGATCTGTGCAGACCAAATTTCCCTTTCCATGTTCTAGGGGGAAGCAGCAGAAGACAAAGAGAAAAAAGGGAATCACTTTACCACCCAGGTGTCTCAATCACCACCAGTGTTTGAAGCTCTGAGAACTCCTCAAGGGGCTGTGTCCTTACCTGAGGGCTAAAAGGGAGAACCTGGTAGATTGATTTTGTTCATGCTTGGTTAGGGAGGAAACATCATCTTGGGTGGAGGCAACAGGTAGTGGGAAGGAGGAAAGATTCTGGTGGGCTACTGCTGGTGAACAGTATTAGAAACAAGGCATTGGTCAAAGTCATAATAGTAAAGAGAAAGACTTGACCCAGAAAATTGACCCTGAAACTCTGTATCTCTTCCCCCAAACTTTGACCTAAGGCATTGCCTCATTTCCTCATTTCCTGCCTGTCTCGCCATTAGTCTTGCCTCCCCTAGCCTCCACACTTACAGAAGCTTCCATGTGTCCTGGGCTGGAGAAGCTCTCACCACGGGCTGACCTCAGATGGGAGAATGGACAAATGAAGAGGATGGTCTCATCCCACCTCAGCATGGGAATAAAGTGCATTTCTGACACCTCAGCTTGAAACAGAATTTATTTCTCATGATATAACTGTAAGAAAGCTTACTGTAACTAAACTCTAGCAATAGTTTGTGAGAAATGGGTCATTTTGTTAGTTGGTTGGTTTTTAAGGAACTGTCTTGAGGACTTAACCGTGAACAACAACATTTCTCTAAAAAACAATATCTTCCCATTTACTAAAAAATTATTTTTAAAAACATTTAAAACAAAAATCTTAAGATGGGACCAGCTTAAAGTTAAAGAGCAATGGATAGTCAAAAGAATCTAACAATTTTCCCCAAATTGGAATGGAACAACTAACAAATGAAATTAGAAATGGCTCATGAAAGAAGATACTAAAATTGACCAAAATGGAGCAAGAAGCTTGTTTTACTTTAAAACAATTAAGTAATTTACAAAATACATTAATGCTCGAATTTACTTTGTTGTTTACTAGCCTTTATCTCAGATAATACGTATTTATCATAAAATAAAATGCATATATATGAATTTATTTTACTAGTTTCTTTCTCTTCTTCTTTTTTTTTTTTTGAAAGAGTACACACATTAGTGGGGGAGGAGCAGAGGGCGAGAAAAAGAGAATCTTAAGGAGGCTCTAAGCTCCGTGCAGAACCAGATGCAGGGCTTGATCTCATGACCCTGAGATCATGACCTGAGCTGAAATCAAGAGTCGGATGCTTAACCAACTGACCCACCCAGGTGCCCCACTAATTTATTTTCATTTAAAATTTTATGTATTTTCACAAGACGCATATATATAAATGTGTCCTACAATTTTTTTTTCTGAAACAGATTTATACTGCATTAAATATTGTGTCCAATTTTTCAAGTTAAAAATAGAGATCAAGCCCTCTACTTCTTATAGCCTTGCAATATCTCATTGTACTCTAGCTTTTGTTATTTTCAGTATTGTCTGAATCTGTGCTAAGTAGGGTTTTCTTCTGTATTTCTATTTCTGGACTTCTATATTTTTATTGGACCTTAAATTTATGTATGATCACAAACTAACAGAAAATAAATCCTTGCTTACCTTCTAGGCAAGGTATGGTAGCTAAGGAAATGCTTGCTGTTTCTTTAATATTTTTCTACATAATTGGATCTATTTTAGCAGTCTGAGTTATTGCAGCTATTATAAACTGAACAATGGAGGAAGGCCAATTATTCCAAAGCTGCACTTAATGGCTGCTCACCTAGCACAGATATCTCTCTTCAAAATCAACTGCAATGCAACATGCATTTTCTGAAGAATTCAAGAGGCAGGCTCATCAACACCATTAAATAGGATCATTTTGAGGCCTAGTGGCAGACATTAAGAATCTTGGACCATCTGTACTCTTATCCTGCTTCTTTGAGTTCTTGGCCAGTTACACTCTTGATTGTATTTTAAAAGTAATACAGATTGATGGTTAGGAACTATGTCAAATAATTTTTGTTCATAAAATCTTCTATATTAGCAAGGTATGTTCTCACATGTCCTGTGTTTTCCCAAAATAAGCCTGAAAATTGGCTTGCGCAAACAGCCAAAGTATTAGAGGAAATGTGCCGAGGTTAAAATCCAAATGAAAGGTACTAGTTGAAAGAGACTGGGAAATTAGGCAATAAAACTCAGTTTAGAAATAGCAAGTGAATAACATAAGCTAGTAATATGGCCTCTATGTGTCTAGGGGTGATGCCACTAAAGCAAACCTGACACCTAACAGCTCCCAGGCTATTTGATGGACTCCTCCTCTTTGCCCTAAGAAAAATAGTCACTGAAGGGATATTTGTTTTCAGCACCTCCCTACTTTATGTCATCTACCATCATCATTCACCTCAACATCTTGCTTCAATTTCTTGAGTACTTGGGATCCCTCCCTTCCTTACACCCTTCCTGGCTAGTGTCCCACATCACCAATCTTTCCAGCCTCATCCCCACCAAAATATGTCTGCATGTATTCACTTCCTTGAAAGCATGTCTCCCATTGAGTTAGCACAGCATGACTTGGGAATCAGATAGGCCTGAATTCAAATTCTTCTTGGATAATTAACTGTAAGAACTTAGGAGAAGTATCTATGAGCATCAGTATGTTCATAAGTGAAATGGGTATAACAAAAAGAGTTCCTAATAAGGTTATTGTGAGGATTAAAACATACAGCACATTTAAAGTGGCTAATATGATATTTGAAAAACAGTAGGGCCCAATAATTGAAAGCTATTACACCTGACTTGATGATTCACAGTAAAAGGGAAAAAAAACTTTCATATTAGTGAAAAATCTAGGAAAAGAATACACAAATACTCTATAAAAATTATAAAACTTTATTGGGACATATTGAGGAAAATCTAAATAAATGAGGTGATATGCCACATAAAGGGATTAGAAGTCAATATACTAAATATTTGAACTTTTCCCAATTCAAACTATATTCAATACAATACTAAGAAAAATCTCAATAGACTGATTTTCATCTTCATATTGACCAGTGATATTAACGTTTATGAAGAAATTTTAAAAATCCCAAGAATGTTTGAGACACTCCTAGAGTAGGATAACAAGGGAAGATGATTTATTTTGCCAAATACTAAAACTTGTGAGGCTGTGGCAATTATGACTGGGTAGTATTGTTACAGATAAATAGACCAAGGGAAGAGAATAGGGGTACCTAAGACAGATTCGTGTATATATTGATATACACGTGTATGACAAAGGAAATGTTTTAGAGCAATTGAGGAAATGACTTCTTATTAACTGATGCTAAGATAACTAGGTATCTAAGTGGGAACAATGAAAAAAGACCCCTTCCTCACACCACATACAAAAATCAACTTCAAGTGGGTGGTAACCTTAAATGTGAAAGAAGAAAATTTTAAATGTTTACATATTTAGAAATATATTCAGGGCATTGGGCAGTATTTAAAAATATGATAGAGAAAGAAAAGATTGTAATGACATTAAAGTAATTAAGCTCATGAAAAGACACCATTTTAAAGAGTGTGGAAATAAATATCAGCCACAGAATGAGATGATATTTGCAACACATAATCCACAAAGAACTTGTATCTCCATCCACAAGCCCATCAGAAAAAAAAAAAGAGATAACCCAATTAAAAAATGAGAAAAAGATTTGAATAAGTGCTTCACCAAAATGAAATCCAAACAACTAATAAGAATAAGCAAAGATGTTTAAGTTCACCAATTACCAGGCAGTACAAGTTAAATCATCATAAACAGAAAGCCAACGTCACACACACCAGAGTGGCAAATAAAAAATCTGATAAAAACAAGTGTTGGCTGAGATGTAGAAGAATGAGAGCTGTCATGCACTGTTGGTGGGAGTAGAAATTAGTATAATTACTTTGGGATATAGTTTGCATTTTTAAAAGAGATTTTATTTATTTATTCATGAGAGAGAGAGAGAGAGAGAGGCAGAGACACAGGCAGAGGGAGAAGCAGGCTCCATGCAGGGAGCCCGACGTGGGATTCGATCCCGGGTCTCCAGGATCACGCCCTGGGCTGAAGGCAGCGCTAAACCGCTGAGCCACCCAAACTGCCCTGCATTTTCTAATTAAATTGGAGCTACACATAACTCATGATACAACAGTCCCATTTCTGGGTATATCCCTGGAGAAATACATGCATTTGCATATCAGAAGATATGCATAAGAATGTTCTAAGCAAAATTTTGATAATAGTCTTAAATTTTCCATTTAAGTCTTAAAATGGCCATACCATTAAGTGGATGAATAAATTGTGGTATGTACATTATCACACTGAAATTCTTATAACATAAAAAAAAGTTAGAGCTCGTTTTGGTGGAAGTACCCTACAACCACAAGATTGATCAAAAGAAGCAGAGCAGAGAAGAATGTATACAGTATATTCTTCTGATATATATTCTGACATAAAATTGAAAACAGAGAAAACGATACTTCATAAGCATGAAACTTTAAAGAAAAACCATGAGAGCCAGGTCAGAATTGCTGTAAGAATCGGGGCAGTGGTTACATCTAAAAAGAGAAAGAGGGTTTCAATTAGGAAGGGACACAGTGGAGGCTTCAGAGGAGCAATCAGTATTTCATTTTATATCTTGGACATTGGATACCAGCATATTTGCTACATATTACACTGTGTATTTGAATGTTTTTGCATTCTTCTGTATGTGTGTCATATGTCAAAATAAAAACATTATGCCCACCCCAAAAGAGAATCATGTTGGTATTATTTTAGACTCCAAAATAAAGCAGTTATTATTCAGCCTCTGTGTTTTGAAACATAAAGCCAATGTCATGCTGACATCTTGAGCAGCCTTCCACCTGTCATTGGCAAGCTGTATTTAATGTTAATAAGATAACTTACGTAAATGAAAAACATACTATGTCCCAGGCAATGCGCTCAGGGTCCAGGACACATTAGCTGAATTAATCCTCTCAGCAACCCTGTGAGGTTAAGTGCTATTATAATTTTATAGGTAAGAGTAATGCATGGTCATCAGGGAAGTATTCGTGGAGAGCCTCACTCAGATTGAAAAAATGGCAGAGGTGAAGTCCGACTCAGGTCGGTTTGTCCAGGAGGCATGCTGAGCTACTGTCCTGTGGTACACCCTTGTTAACACAAGACATTGTCATTCACTGCAAAATCTCAGACATAAGCAGACGGCAACTCCACAGAGATGCTTCCTACAGCTTGGCATTCATGCATCCCACAGGCACCTATGTGCCGAGCTCCACGTTGGGCTGTGTGGCTACACGGAGGGAAGGGACACCAGCCTTACCCTCAGGGAGTCTTGGTCCAGAAAGGGTATCAGAGAAGTAAACAAATAAACAAAATCAGTAGTTTATGGGAGCTCTAATAGGGTGAGGACAAATAGGGCTGGAAGAAGAAAATAGGCAAAAGTTAGAGGAAACTCTTTTAACTGACCTATAGCCTTTTAGCCAACCAACTATCCTTCTTTATGATCTGCTCCTTTACTTATCTCTAACTACTTTGAAGTTAAAACTCTGTCCTATCACTTGTTTTTTCACTGGACTCCAGCTTTTCCCATTCTTTGTCTTAGAAAGTTCGATTTTTTTGGATTCCTCTCTGCCCACCCTCCTGCCGCCCTTCCTTGCTCTATACACTTCATCCTTACCTTCCCCCCACCCCTCCTCTGCTTCTTCCTCCTCCTCACCTTCTTTTGGTTTCTCTCTTTTTTATAATTGAATTTTATTTAAATTCAATTAATTATCATATAGTGTATTATTCGTTTCAGAGGTAGAGGTCAGTGATTCATCAGTTGTGTATAACACCCAGTGCTCATTCCATCACGTGCCCTCCTTAATGCCAGTCACCTTTCTGTGTAGACCTCTCAATCTGCAACACCCCCCGCCCCTTGGATGTGAGCATTCCCTTTCTGATATTCCTCCACATTTCATTTAGGCATTTTTTGGAGTGTATAGCATATTTGATTTTGTATTATAATTATTTATGAGCATGTGTTGTTTCCCCTGCTAGAGTGCAAGCTCTTCCAGTGCAGAGACCATGATTAATTTTGCTTTGTGTTTGTCCACAGCCTTGCCTGAATAGAAATGGGCACTCAACCAGAGCTTAGAGGTGTTCGGAAGCAAGCTGACCAAAGTTTTGGAGGTTGGATGGGTCTTTTGGTGTCATGAGTTGTATAACAATAACAACTTACAGTACTTTAACATGTTAAGACATTTTTAGTTGGGACAAATGAAATCAACAAAAAGAGATGCAACTATAAACCAAACACTACTGCTGTATTTTCTCCTTTTGCAAAAAAAAAATTATTTATGAGGAAACATAGCTGAGTTTTCACATGTGTAGATTAGGTCAATGGGTGATTAGAATTTAGAGCATAAAAGATATAAAAGACCATATTACTTTATGTTTACAATTGCTTCATTTTTGCTTAATGATGTTGAATACAATCATTAAAATCCTTTCAGTATTTTGGTTTGGAAATTTCTTCTATTTTTGTTTCTTAGTGGATCTCTCATCATTTCTTTATTACAGCTTTTTCTGTGGTTTTTCTCTCTTGGAAAGAATTTCCAGCTACTAGACCTATAGCGTAGTTGGGAATTTAATGAAAATCTATGAAAGTTTGATTACTATCAGAGACCTTTCCTTGAAGTTTCTTTATGTTTGTAAATGTTTAATGTTAAATGATCCCTAGGGAACTCCACTGCATAGCTACCTAGAAGTTCAATTTAAGATACTCAAGTTAACCACATTAGAGGCATACATCCAAAGGAGAGTGAATCACAGAAAAGATGCAATTTTTAGGATGTTAGTCTCAATTCCAAATTCCTCCTCTTGCTGATAGTGTCTGAGAGTGTCTGACTCTCTCTGGGATCGTTTGAGTTACCCCCCCCCCCCCCCAGGCTGTGGCTCTGATCTTTCCTTTCACCATCTCTTGACATATAAGGCTGTTGTCCTTGTGACAGCATAGATCAAAACTGGCCTCTACCTGTTGGTTGAGGATTTTTCCAGGGACATACTTGGAGTGCCTCGCTAGTGGGTATTTAATGTGAGGAAGTACATAGAGAGAGGAAGGACAGGCAGGAGCCCTAGCTCTGGACTTCATGGCAAAAAAGGAGCATTGTCAGGATGCAGCATCACTCCCGTGGCTGTCCCAGGAGTAGCAGGTGTCTGCTGCTTCATATACATTTCTGCAGTGGCCGCCAAGTGTTTTGACTTATTCAGCAATGAAAAATTTTGAACATGCTTTCCCCAATATACGTATTTTTTTAAAGATTTAAAAATTTATTTATTTGAGAAAGAGCAGGCAAAGCAGGGGGAGGATTGGAGGGGAACGGAGAGGAAGGGGGAAAGAATCCCAAGCAGACTCTCTGCCCTCATTGTGGGGCCTCACCTAGGGTTTGATCTCAAGACCCTGAGATCATGACCTGAACTGAAACCAAGAGTCAGATGCTCAACCAACTGAGCCACCCACATGCTCCAATATACATATTTATGAAAATGTACATAAATAAGAACAATGAAGAAACAATAAGATAAAGAAGTGTAAATAGGTGCTCTAAATTTTCTTTTAATGCCTCAGTGGTTTCTCTTGTAAACTTCACCTTGGACATCATTGCTTGTTTAGGGGTATCTCCATGGTTAGGGTATCTCAGCTACCATCTGTTTCTTTTGCTACTCCTGCTGCTAATAGCTAACTTTCTTCTTTGTTATGACTTCTCCTTACTGTGCTCTCTGTGTCTCTCCACTTTTGCTTTGCCTACTTTGGTGCTGATTCCCTCTGTCTGTGTCATGCACAAACTTCCTAAGAAACAGATCCAGGAGGGCCCATCAATCGCTGTGCTGTGAGGAGCTCTCTTGACAGAGTTTTCTTTCCAGGCCCTGGGAGAACTGCTTACCAGCCTAGAAAGCTCTGTGAATTGTGTGGTCAGCTCTGGTCCAGCCATCTATGGGCAGCAGTACTATATTTTAGAATGAGGGCCATAGGGATCCCTGGGTGGCGCAGCGGTTTAGCGCCTGCCTTTGGCCCAGGGCGCGATCCTGGAGACCCGGGATCGAATCCCACGTCGGGCTCCCGCTGCATGGAGCCTGCTTCTCCCTCTGCCTGTGTCTCTGCCTCTCTCTCTCTCTCTCTGTGACTATCATAAGTAAATAAATAAAAAAAAAAAAAAAAAAAGAATTTAAAGAATGAGGGCCATAGGAGGGGGCCATGGGTGTGATATTCGCTGATGGGAACTACGTACTGTTCCATTTAAGATGGTGGTGCCCCTCTCCTCAGAGCCTCACAGAGTGTGGGTCACTCTAGGGTTGCTGGTTATGCATCTTAGTTTAATTCTTTCTTTCTTGTATGGTCTTCTCCAAACACCCCTGAGCCCCTCAACTTCAGAGCCACAATTTATATACTAAGGCCACAGTGAAAAGGCCCTGCTACTTCTGTCTTCTAATGTCCCCAGTAAAGAAACATTCATTTAACCCACTCTTTATTAATTAAAGTCCCTGTATTGAGGAAAGAAACAATGAGTTTTCAGTACAATGCGGCATATCTTAGGGTGAATCCTCCTTTCATAATGAACTGAATGGTTCCCAGGAAGTATAGGTGTGATTTTTTGCTCACCTCTTCCACCATGTTGGAGAATTTCAGATCTA
Source organism: Canis aureus (assembly GCF_053574225.1). Lineage (NCBI taxonomy): Eukaryota > Metazoa > Chordata > Mammalia > Carnivora > Canidae > Canis > Canis aureus. The sequence continues at coordinate 9,019,946 of NC_135615.1, read as the reverse complement.
GAACCAGCTGATAGCAATAATTTGTCTGGGTACTCTTGTTTCCTGGAGCCCATTGACATTTGTCTAGATTGTAACCATGGCACTGGGCAAAATGTGCTTATTTGTCCCTTGTGCCTTGGAGGCCAAGAAGATAAGGCTGCTTCTGGGCCTCACTCTACTTGTGCAAAGTGGCATACAATGAAGGCTAAGAGTGAGGGCTTTGCATAATCATAATTCATAATCTAAGGTTGGCCACATAGTCACACTGTGATGTGAACAAATCATTTAATTTCTTTGTACCTTGGTTTCCTCCTCTGTAAAATGGCAATCATGATAGAGCTGCCTCATAGTATTATTGTGAGGAATAGCTGAGTCAGTCTATAAATGTTTTGTATACTTAGCATTCAGTAAATTCAGGTTTTTATTTTCTAAAAGGAATAATATATAGCTGACCCTTAAACAATGCAGGTACTAGGGACACAGATCCTCTGTGCTATCAGACATCCATGTATAACTATTGATTTTCCCAAAACCTAATAACTTAGAGCCTACTGTTGATCAGAAAAGCCTTACTAATAAAATAATCTACTAACACATATTTTGTATGTTATATGTATTATATACTGCATTCTTACAATAAAGCAAGCTAGGGAAAAGTATGTTATTAAGAAAATTGTAAGGAAGAGAAAATATGTTTACAGCCCTGTGCTGTATTTATTGAAAAAAATCCATGTACAATTGGACTCACAGAGTTCAAACTCATGTTGTTCAAAGGTCAATTGTATTTTCCATGATTTTTCAGACTAGTGGGGCTTATTACACTTCTTGCTGAAACAATTGAAGATGAACAAAGTGGACAAATGGGTTTCATTACCTATGAAATGCATGAACAGCAAGCCCGTGTCTATCTCAGTCACTACTCTGTCCTCAGTACTGAACCCCATTTCTGATGCCATGTGGACACTCAATAAATATTAGCTATTGGTAGAAAATGTTAGAAAATATAACTACATAAAAATGAGCACCCTTAAAGGGATTTCAATACGTTTTTATTTGTTAAAAGAGAATGTAGTGATGCTCATAGACTCTAGGAACATATATCAATGATCATTTCTGCTTCTTGAAGACTTCCTCCTCCCCCAGCCAGTGTCTTATGTATGCCTCATAAAATCCTCAAAGGTAGGTATTAGGAATCACATTGTCCATGGGAAACTGGTCTTCACAGGATTTGTGACCTTCATGGAGGTTTCAGGGCATTAAGTGGTATAAAAAGAATTTGAACCAGGACCCCATGGGTGGTTCTGAAATCTGTGTCTTTTCTGCTGCTCTGTTTTCATAGCAGTGAGGACAGCTCAGGGGAAGAACTACCACCCAGGACCTTAAACATCTAAAAACTTGGGAGTGAGGAGCCACTCTGGGATATAGAGTTCTCAGGTTTTCCCAGATGTGTCACCTAAACCACCCATTATCATTCAGTTCCTAAATTGGTCATGAGAAACTGGTGTTTATCTGATTAGAATTAAGAGAGAGATCAATTACTAAATTCAAGTGTTAGATGAACTTTTCACCATAGATATGTCTTATTTGATATTTCTTACTTTAAAAAAATGCAGAATCCAGTTGACGTATTATGCAAGAAGGATCAAGAAATCAAAGATAGATATTTGGGAGCCAGGGGATCAAGAAATCAAAGATAGATATTTGCAGAGAGTGTGGAATGGGGCAATTAATTTCAAGCTTTTCTTATCATTGCAAAAAGAGTTAATGCCTACTTACCTTCTAAACCAAAGGGGAATTTGCAGGAAGCATTACTTAATGCTTAAAAATTGGTTTTTAAATAATTAAGATAAATGCTAAAAATAGCTAGGCAATAAACCTCTTTTAAATATTTTACCATAGTATATTGCTAACATGACTTACATTCAGACTGTGTCCTGATTTGGGTATTTTGTGTTTCTACAGTTTACTTTGTAGATCACTAATCAAAATTGAATAGTGACTATGCCTAATTATGTTGATATGTTTTCACAGGCCACAAAGAGAATGACAATTTTAGAAATAAATGCTTTTGTTCTGAACGAATTCTCTCTGAAATAATTTGTTGCTTAGATGAGTAATTTGTTGAGATAGTTATGATATAAAGGGGTTACAACCAGAAGTAATGAAGTGAAATGAAATGAAACAGCAGAAAACTTGGGACAAATACCAAGAAAATATAAGGTTTTAAACATTTAGAATGAATGAAAGCCTTTTTGGGGAACAGGCAAAGTCCTGGGTATTTATATTGCTAAGCTCCAAAATGACTGAGTCTGTTTATTCAGCAGGAAATATTCCACTGCTTCCTAAATACCATTCAAGAATATTATCAAGCACATTTCTAACATTATCTCTTAGATCCTGAGCAGGTTAGACTTTGGTGTCTGTGAGTAAACAAGTAATTATTTCCCAAAGTAATTTTATTTAGAAGTATAAATTATCCTATTCTATCTACTGGGAGGGATGGGGATTTTTTATCTTTAATTATCACCTCTTCTGTTATGGGAATGGAGAACTGAAGGTGGGAAACAACCTCTCTGGGTGAATCTGCTCAGCGTTCTCTTTTTGGGAATTGTTAAGTGACATAAACACAAACCTCCAACCCAGATCATAATACGGTCATATTCGATTCACCTGGGCATTTTTCTGAGCATCAGGAATTTTTCTACATTTCCTAGCAGTTCTACAGAGCAGCTGAGATGGCAAACCACTGCCAGAACAGCTAAGATCTACATCCCAACTCTTACCTGCAGTACAAATCTCCCTCTACTCTTCTGATTCAACTGAGTCTCTGATGACTGCCTCTGTGGTTTTGCCTCAACTCAAGGAAAATGGCCTATAAAACGTCTACCAAGGTTCTTAATTGTGATGGGTTAATTTTATGTGTTGATTTGACCGGGTCATGGTTGCCCAGATTAGACATAGTTCATGGATGTGCCTATGAGGATGCATTTGTGTTGGCTGGATTCAGTAGAGTCCTCCTCAAGTGGTTGGGCTTTATTTAGTCTTTGAGGAATTGAATGAAACAGAGGCAGAGGAAGGAAGAATGTGTCTCCCTTTTTTCCTGCTTCATCATTTGATCTGGTGCATATCATCTCATATCCTCCTGCCTTCTAACTAGGATTTATGCCATTGGGTCTCCTGATTCTAAAGACTTTGGTCTTGGACTGAATTACACCACCAAATTTCCTGAGTCTCTGGCTTATCAGTTCCATATTGTGGAACTTATTATCCTTAATAATTACATAAGTCAATTCTTCCTTTTATATATATCTCCTATTGATTGCTTCTGTATCTCTGGAGAACCCTGACCGATACAGTAATGCTTTTAAATTCATTCACACCTTGGGTAATCTGATAAAAGCAATAAATTCTCTCCCAGGAAAATGCACATTATCTTGGATATAATTCAAGAATATTTTAGAACTCCAGAATCTCATCCCTATAAACCCAAATTAAAGTCCCTGTTTTACCTAGATAGTGCCTGAAACCAGATGTCTCATTCTTATCTAATCAGAGTTGTTGCCTCTGAAGCCTGCACTTGAGCCTTGGAGACTACAAAATTGTCATGTCCTTTCACAAAGAAGCAGGAGAGACTACTAATGAAGCCCAATGCCGAACTTCACTGATGTGGCTGTTCAAATACTATCCAGAACCCTAGAGGTACAGACACAAAACTAAAATTCAATATCAGAACAGAATTGCAAAAATGCAGCCCCATAAATGTTACGTAAAAATACCATGGGATCATTTGCTTTGTTCTGGTTATCAGTACCAATCTTAGCAGCAGAGCAGATGGGATTAATTTAATTGGTTTATTGGTTCTCACCCCTGCAACCAGAAGACAGTAAATGGATGCTACTGGGGCCACTGTGGAAATAGCCACAAAATCAACACATGTTCTCTGTGGTTAACCTGCTGCAGCTCTAGGGCATGCCAGATTCACTGCAGAATGTCTAACCACATGCTCTTGGAGCTTGTGACTCCAATGAGATGACCACATCTCTAAAGTGTTCATCATTTGTCAGGAATCCCAATGTCTGCATCTACTTCCAAGCACTTTTTAAAAATTGTTTCTTCCTTATTAAAGGGCTTAATTTTTCTTAAAATTTTCTTAAAATTTAAGAAACTAAAATAAATAAATAAATAAAATTTAAGAAACTAGACAATAAGTACATACAGATTTGTCTTATGCCAATTTGAACACATTTTAGAATTGAGCAAGAAGCATTTGAAACTGGATTATTTTGTTTTATAAGTTGCTCAATAGAGAAATATGGTTTGAATCATAGCTGCTCCAAGTACTTGCCTGAACTGGTATTTTTTCCCATTGCAAAGAGGAAAGAAATTATGTTATCTTTAATCCAACCATAAAATGTTCATTGGTCCGTTTATTTGAAACATTTAATTTTTTTGTTTTTGTCTACCCTACTACTTAGCAGTACTCAAAGTTAGAAAATTCAGCTGAAATGAATGATAATCTAAAAGAAATTGGCTCAATAAAGAAAAATTTTAGGTCATTAACTATAGTAGATAGTGAAAGACGAATATCAACAAGTCTCAAAAGGCAATAGATCCAATTTATGGATGAATTCTGCAAAACTGTCAAGTAACAGATAATTAATATTTTAAACTATTGAAGAGTATTTAAAAAGAAAAAGAGATGTTTCCTTATTTACTCTGTATAGCTAATATAAGCGTGGTTTCAAAATTGGACAGGCATGGCATTCAAATAAAAAGAATTACAATCCAGGGATCCCTGGGTGGCGCAGCGGTTTGGCGCTTGCCTTTGGCCCAGGGCGCGGTCCTGGAGACCCGGGATCGAATCCCACATCGGGCTCCCGGTGCATGAAGCCTGCTTCTCCGGTGCATGGAGCCTGCTTCTCCCTCTGCCTATGTCTCTCTCTCTCTCTCTTCTCTCTCTGTGACTATCATAAATAAATAAAAATTTAAAAAAAAGGGAACATCTAAAAAAAAACCAATTTGAAAATACAGATGCAAATACAAAAGGTATTAAGAAATCAAGTCCAATAGTATTTTAAAAATGCATGCTGACCAAGTAAGTTTCATCTCATGAATAGAAAGGTGGTTCAACATTAGTATACCTATTAATCTAATTCATGATATAACAAATGAAAAGAGAGACCAAATTCAAACCTCAATCATGATGCTGATTGTGTGAAACAAGATAAAATGAATAGAAGGGAACTTCCTTGAATTCCCAAATTAACCTAATGATGAAATATTAAAACCCATTTTCACTATAATTGGCAAAAAGATGAGAAAAACCACTGTCATTGACACTATTCAATATTTTTTGGCCATTCTAATTATTGGAATAAATCAAGAAAAATTCAAGGAAATGATCTGGAAAACTATTAGGACTTATAAGAGAATTACAAATGTGGATAAAAACAAGAACCTACAATTTGATGGCGCCTACAATTACCAATTAAAAATGTAATGAATAAAATAATGTTTTTACAATTAGCAACTCATCTTTAAAATACCAGATAAGAAACGTTAGAACTATATGAATAAAATGAAAAAAAATGTATAGGACATAAGTCAAGGCACATATATATCATTATATATATATATATATATATATATATATATATATATATATAATAGTCACATCAAGGCATATCAAGGAATCTATCTATCTATCTGTCTCCTGGATGGGAATATCCAACACTACAAATACATCAAATCTACCTCAAATTTATTGATTAATGAACATGACACTAATCAAAATTCCATCCAAATTTGTTAGAAATTTGAAGTTTATTCTAAATATCACATGAAAGAGAAAAATGTACAAGAGTAACAGAGACATTTATGGAAAAGAAGAACAGAGAAAAGGTGGATCTTCCCTGCCAGACAGGAAAACATGCCTAGTAAAGCTATAATAGATATACCAGTGAGGCAATGCATAGAAATAGACACAGCAATCAATGAAACACAGGAATCCTAAGACAGACTCCTCCTGTGAATATGGGATTTACTTTTGATATAGGTCTCAGTTCAAATATGAGGTAAAAAGTAAGCAAGTTAATAAATAGTTACTGGATAATTTCCTACACATCTGAAAAAATATAAAGGTATAAAGTCCATAGATTTACAAGTGAGGGATTTAAGAAGAAAACAAAATCCCTCTTGGAAGGCAATTTGTCACTCTGGATAAAAATGAGAAAACAAAATTACAAAGCAAAATTCTAAAATTATTAGAAGGAAATATAGGAAAAATCTTTTTTAAAAAGATTTCATTTATTTATTTTAGAGAAAGAGTGCATGTGCACATGCATGTGGGAGGGGGCAGAGGGATAGGAAAAGGTGGTGGGAGAAAGAATACCAAGTAGATGCCACACTGAACACAGAACTCAGGTGGGGCTTAATCTCATGACCTCCAGATTCTGGGACCATCGCCTTAGCTGAAACCAAGAGTTGGATGCTAAAAAGACTGAACACCCCAGGAAATGCTTTTTAAGTAGGTTCCATGCCCAACACAAAGCCCATTATGGGGCTTGAATCCAGGACTCCAAAATCAAGACCTGAGCTGAGATCAAGAGTTGGATGCTTAATCCACTGAGCCATCCCAGCACCTTGAAAAATGTTTTCATAATATTGAGTTGAGATTGGCCTTCCTAAACAAGACAAAAATTTTAGAAACACAAAGTCAAATCAGAGAATCTCTTCTTAAAAATTAATATAAAAAAGACAGTATAAGTAGAATTAAAATATGAGCAGTAAGCCTGAGAAAATATTGGGGCACTGGGTGGCTCAGTCAGTTAAGCATCTGCCTTCTGCTGGGGTCATGATGCTGGTGTCTTGGGATGGAGCCCTGCATTGGCTCCCAGCTCAGTGGAGAGTCTGCTTCTCCCTCTTCCCCCTACTTATACTCTCTGTCTTTCACTTTATTTCTCTCAAATAAATAAACAAAATCTTTAAAAAATGTTAAGACTGAGAAAATATTTACAGCATATTTAATAGGTAAAGATTACTATCCAGGACATGTAAAGAGAATATATAAATCAATAAAGAAAACTCAAAGTAGTTGAAAGATGTGAGCAATTCATGGAAGTGAAGATAAAAAGGGATAAATGAAAAGATTCTTAATGTCACAGGCAATCAAGAAAATACAGATAAAACCTTAAGATATGTTTTAACGGGGATCCCTGTGTGGCTCAGCGGTTTAGCGCCTGCCTTTGGCACAGGGCGTGATCCCAGAGTCCCGGGATCCAGTCCCACGTCGGGCTCCCTGCATGGAGCCTGCTTCTCCCTCTATCTGTGTCTCTGCCTCTCTCTCTCTCTCATGAATAAAAAAATAAAATCTTAAAAAAAGAAAAGATACTTTTTAACTATCAAACTGTCCAAATTGAAGAAAATGCTTGTCTGCACTATTTGGAGAGGACGCGGGAAAATATACATTTACTATAAACTGTAGGTGAAAGAATAACTCGATATAGTTATTTCTGGGATTTAAGTCTTTGGGAATATTTACACTTAGATGTAGAAACATATGTACAAAGATATTCCGGTATTGTTTTTTAAAAAGCTTAAAAAATTGGAAATAATCTAAATCTTCAGCAAAACATGGTATTTCTGCTACTATTGAATACTATATGGCCTTTAAAAACAACACTAGAAATCATCAAGTCACAAAATATATAGCTAGTAGATCCCATTTTTAAATCTTCCACCATCTAAACATCTCTGTGTGTCTGGATGGATGAATGTTGGTGTACACTTTCATAGGAAAGGTTTAAGAAGGATGTATTAAGTATCGACGACCAATACTATGTCATGAGCAGAAAAGAGGGAAGAAGAAATGTTACATTTTCTTAATTTATTTTTATTTCATTGTGGTTTTTAATAGAGAGAGCATATTCATATATTAAGTAATAAAATATAAACATAAAATAACATTCTATAAAAAATTTTAATCATACTACATAGTATGATGTCCAGGAATTCCTATTCTTTCTTGAGACTATAGATACTCTTGACTACCTGGCAGCAAAACAAAAGTGCTTAATCTTCCTCTATATGACAAAATCTTTAGGTTAAGTGGCAAAGGACAAGCTTAGATCCAGAGTGAAAGGTGAGACATGAACTGGGAGAAGATATTCACAATGCATATATTTGACTAAGGACTTGTATCCAGAATCGATTAAAAAGTTAAATGGAAAACTCCTATTAATCAATAAGAATTAAAATAAATGGCAGAAACACATCTAGAATGACAGATTAAGGCTCTCCAAAAATCTTCTCCTCTATTAGAGCAGGCAGATAAAAATTGTCAAAATAAAACTTTTTTTCAGAACTCTAGAAAGTAGTTAAAGGCTTACACGAATCCAAGAAGCAACCAAAGACATCACAAAAAAAGAAAACTATGGATAAATATACTTTATAATATTGACACAAAATCCTCAAGAAAATATAAGCAAACACATAAAATTGAACATAAAAAATAAAATAAAAGCAATACATAAAATGAATTATAAACCATAACCAAGTGGGTTGATCCCAGGAATGCAAGGTTGACTTAACAGACAAAAATCAACCAATGTAAAACACCAAAGTAATACAATAAAAGAGCAAGAATCACATTTTCTTAATAGAAACAAACAAACAAAAAAGCATTTGACAAAATTCAATGCCTTTTCATGATGGAAACACTCAAATACTCAACACACTAGAAGTAGAAGGAAATTTCCTGAAACTTATAAAATCCACCTATGAAAACATCACAGCTTAACACTTTTTTTTTAATTTTTATTTATTTATGATAGTCACAGAGAGAGAGAGAGAGAGGCAGAGACACAGGCAGAGGGAGAAGCAGGCTCCATGCACCGGGAGCCCGACGTGGGATTCGATCCCAGGTCTCCAGGATCGCGCCCTGGGCCAAAGGCAGGCGCCAAACCGCTGCGCCACCCAGGGATCCCCACAGCTTAACACTTAATAGTGAAAAACTGAATTCTTTCTCCTTTAGATTAGGAACAAGACAAGAATATCCATTTTTATCACTTCTGTTCAACACTGTATTAAAGGTTCTAGCCACTGCATTTAGGTAAGAAGACTCCAAAAGCCATCCAGATTAGAATGGAAAAAAATGAAACTATCTCTATACATAGATGACACAAGCTTACATGGAGAAAATCCTAAGGAGTTGCACACACACAATGTTAGTGCTAGTAAACAGCTAGTTTGAAAGATATAAGCTACAGAAACAATATGCAAAAGTCAATTGTATTTCTATTCGTTAGCATTGAAAAATCTGACAATGAAATTGGGAAAACAATTCGACTTACAAAAGAATAAAATTTTTAGGAATAAATTTAACAGAAGAAATGTAACATTTGTACAATTGAATCTCAAAATCTTGTTGAAAGAAATTAAAGAAGACTTAAACAGAAAGACATCCTATGCTTATGGATTAGAAGTTTTAATAGTCAGATGGCAATATTTCCTAAATTAATCTACAGATTCAACACAATCGCTACCAAAATCCTAGCTATTTTTTTTTTTTACCAGAAATTACCAAACTAAACCTAAAATTCATATGGAAATTCCAGGAATCTAGAATAGCCAAAACAATCTTGAAAAAGTTGGAAGACATTTCAAAACTGATCTAATTACTACTATAATCAAGAAAATGGGGCACTAGCATAAGGTAGGCATATAGATTAATAGAGTAAATTGAGAGCATAGAAATAAACCCTTATATTTATGGTAAATCAATCTTTTTTTAAAGATTTTATTTATTTATTCATGAGAGGCACAGAGAGAGACAGAGAGAGAGAGAGAGAGAGGCAGAGACACAGGTAGAGGGAGAAGCAGGCTCCATGCAGGGAGCCTGACGTGGGACTCGATCCCGGGTCTCGAGGATCACACTCTGGGCTGAAGGCAGTGCCAAACTGCTGAGCCACCGGGGCTACCCGTAAATCAATCTTTGATAAGAATACTAAGAAAATTCAAGAGAGAAAGAACAGCTTTTTCAACAATTGGAGTTGTAGCAACTCTATATTCATAAAATAATGACCCTTGGACCCCATTATACTTTATACAAAAATTAACTCACAATGGATCATAGAACGAAAACTTCAAAATTCTTACCAGAAAACTTGGGAGTAAATTTTAAGATCTTATATTATGCAATAGTTTCTTAGACATAATAACCAAGGCATAGATGACAAAAGGAAGACTGAATAAATTGGACTACATAAAAATGAAAAACTTCTGTGTGTCAAAGGTCACTATCAAGTTAAATAAAAAGACAAACCACAGAATAGGAGAAAAACATTTGCAAATCATTTATCCACCTGTATAGACATGCTGATGTATTATGTATATATAAATATACATAAATATCTAAATACATATATTATCTGTTAACATATAGATATCTTTTATAACTCAACAGTGAAAAGAAAAACAATCCAAGTTAAAAATGGCCAAAGAATTTAAATAGACATTTCTATCAAGAAGGTACACAAATGGTCACTAAGCTCATGGGAAGATGTTCAAATCATTAGTCAATGAGGAAAGAAAAGTGAAAATCACAATGAGATACCAGTTCAAATTCGCTAGGATAGCATACCTTTTTAAAAAATTTTTATTTATTTATTTATTTATTTATTTAACCTTTTTTTTTTTTTTTTAAATAGGCAATAACAAGTGCTGATGAGCACACAGGAAGAATGGACAGTCCATTCATTGCTTGCATTTTTACATTATTTATTTATTTATTTGAGAGATAAAGCAGGAACCGGGAGAGGGGCAGAAGGAGAGGGAGTAGCAGACTGCCCACTGAGCAGGGGACTTGGAAGGAGTACTTGGCCGGGCAGGAGGTGGGGGGGGGGGCGGCGGCGCTCCATCCCAGGACCTTGGAATCATGACCTGAGCTGAAGGAAGGTGTTTAACCGACAGAGCCACCTAGGTTCCCCTGCTAGTGGTAATTTAAGACAGTGCAGTTGCTTTGGAAGTTTGGCAGTTCCCCAAAATGGTAAACACATAGTTACCATAGGACCCAGCAATTTTTTGCTGGGTATATATCCAAGAGAACTGAAAACATATGTTCATTTAAAAACATGTATACAAATGTCCATAGCAGTATCATTAACAGCCAAAAAGAGGAAACAATCCAAATATCCCTACATTTTTAAAAAATGTAACATGTTCTTTCTCTTCAACCAGGTGGTGGAGCAGCCGCAGAGATACAGATCTTTAGAAAGACCTTGACAGGCAAGACCATCACCCGCAAGGTCCAGACCAGTGACACCATTGAGAACTTCAAAGCTAAAATCCAAGGCAGGGAGAGCATCTTACCTAATCAGCAACTTATTATTATTATTATTATTATTATTATTATTATTAATTTTTATTTTGAGGAAACAGTTGGAGAATGTCCGTGCACTCAGGCTATAATATCCAGAGAGTCCACCCTGCACTTGGGGCTTTGCCTGTGGAGTAGCACCCCTCAGCCTCCCTCCGCCAGCTCACCTAGAGATACAACTGCAACAAGATGATCTGCCCTAAGTGTCATGCTCACTGTCAACTGCCACAAGAAGTAAGGCCATACTGGCAACTTGCACCCCAAGAAGAAAGTCAAATAAACCCCCCCCTCTACTTTTCTTTTGCCCACAGGAGGAGTGAGCCTCAAGGCCCAAAAGGGCTTTAATAAAGTTTCTCTTTCATTGAAAAAAAACATGTGGCATAACCTGATAAGATAATATTTTCAACAATAAAAAGGAATAAAATATGACTGCATGGTACAATATGGTTGAACTTTGAAGATACATTTGGTAAAAAAAAAAAAAAAATCCCCCCCAAAACTAGTCACAAAGTGTCACACATTGCATAATTTAAAAAAAAATATGAGTGTCTGGAATATGACTATAGACTGAATGTAAATCACTGGTTGCCAGGGGCTGGGGGTGTGGGTAGGCAGTGACTACTAATGGGAATACAGTTTCTTTTGGGAGTGATAAAAATGCTCTGAAATTAGATGATGCTGATAATCGTAGAACTCTGTAATATACCAACACTCAATGGGTTTGTACCTTAAACACCGTGATATTTATAGTATGTGCATTAAGTCTCAATAAAGCTATTATTTTAAAAATGGGCAAAAGACTTTCACAGGCACTTTCTAAAAGAGCATATCTAACTGAGGGTAAGCATATAAGAAGAAGCTCAACATCATTAGTCATGGAGAAAATTAAAATTAAAACCACAACAAGATACCACGACACACCCACTAGAATGGTTAAAATTAAAAAGATTGACAACACCCAGTTTGGCAACAACATGAACCAACTGGAACCCTCATACATTGCTGGTGGGAGTGCAAATTGGTACAAACACTTTGGAAGATAGAATTCTGTACTCAACTAAATAGATACCTACCTTCAGATTCCTAGTAATTCTACTGCAAAGTGAGTATCCAACGGATATTAGGAGAAATTTCTACAAAAAGACATGTACAAAAATATTCAGAGTGGGTTTTGGGGGGGCTCCCTTTTACCACTCTCCTCCTAGTTCCCTCATTCCTCAGGCCCTGTCAACTACTTTCCTAATCCTTTCCATGAGTTTGACTTTTTTTAGATTCCACATATAAATGATGCTATATCTGGTATATTTCAGTAAGTAGAATTGCCCACCAGTTTTATCCATGTTGTCACAAATGACAGGATTTCTTTTTTATTTTAAGAACTGAGTAATATTCTATATATATTTAAAATATCACATTTTCTTTATCCATTCATAGGCCAATGGACACTGAGGTTGTTTCCATACTTTCTTTGGCTATGTGAATAATGCTGCAGTGAACAAGAGTGCAGATAATCTCTTCAAGGTAGTGATTTTGTTTCCTTTGGATATATACTCAGAAATGGAAGTGCTGGATCATATGGTAGTTTTGTTTTCAGTTTCTTCAGGAACATCCACACTGTTGACTATAGTGATTGTACCAGTCTACACTCCCACCAACAATATATGAGGGTTCCCTTTTCTCTACATCCTTGCCAGCATTTGCTCTTCCTTGTCTTCTTGATAATAGACCTTTTAACTGCTGTGAGGGGATGATATCTCATTGTGGTTTGGATTTGCATTTCCCTGATCAGTGGTGTTGAGCTCCTCTTGTACCTGTTGACATTTTGTATGTCTTTGCTAGTCAGGTGCTTTGCCATTTCTTCATTAGGTTATTAGGCTTTTAAATTAACCTTTTATCAGGTATGTGGCTTGCAAACATTTTCTCTCTTTCCAGAGGTTGTAGAAGCTCTATAGTTTGATTTAGTCCCACTTGTCTATTTTACTTCTGCTACCTTTGTTTTTGGTGTCAAATCCAGCAAAAGGACACCTGCACCCCAATGTTCATAGCAGCAATGTCCACAATAGCCAAACTGTGGAAGGAGCCATGATGTCCTTCGACAGATGAATGGATAAAGAAGATGTGATATATATACAAATTTCATATGTATGAAAATTACTCAGCCAACAGAAAGGATGAATACCTACCATTTGCTTTGATGTGGGTTGAACTGGAGAGTATTATGCTGAGTGAAATAAGTCAGTTGGAGAAAAACAATCATCATATGATTTCATTCATATGCGGAATATAAGAAATAGTAAAAGGGATTATAATGGAAAGGTGGGACACTGAATGGGGAAAAATTAGAGAGAGAGACAAACCATGAAAGACTTAACTCTGGGAAACAAACAAAGGGTTGCAGAAGGGGAGGAGGGTGGGAGGATGGGGTAACTTGGGTGATGAGCACTGAGGAGGGCACTTGATGGGATAAGTACTGGGTGTTATATGTGGGCAAATTGAATTTATTACTTATTAATTTTTTAAAGAGATTTTTGTTTATTTATTCATGAGAGACACACAGAGGCAGAGACACAGGCAGAGGGAGAAGCAGGCTCCCTGTGGGGAGCCCGATGAGGGACTCAATCCCAGGACCCTGGGATCATGCCCTGAGCCGAAGGCAGACACTCAACTGCTGAGTCACCCAGGTGTCCTGGCAAATTGAATTTAAATAAAAAAATTTTTTTTGAAAGTATTGCTAAGACCAATGTCAACTAGTTTAGCCCTTATGTTTTCTTTTATAAGGTTTATAGTTTCAGGTTTACATTTAAGTCTTTTTGGATTGATTTTTATGTATGGGCCCAAGGGCAGGGGGTCCAGTTCCATTCTTCTGTGTGTCCAGTTTTCCCAACACCATTTATTGAAGGGACTGTCCAGAACAGCTAGACATTCTTTCCTGATTTTTTTCCCCAAAAGACAGAAATCATAATTTAATTTTGTAAGCTCTCCTAATTTTTAAATGTTGAAACTATATCATATTTGGTTTTAAAATCACTCTTCATAACTAACAAAGCATATTGGCATGTTCCATTCGGGTCCATGGACAGCCATTTTGCAGCATGTGCGTGACACTATTCTTGTCCTCTTTTCTGGGGTTGAGTAATTATAATAGATTTCTGGATAAATGCTTATTTAAAATGACTTTGTAAGTAGCTACTTTACGATAATATATAATTAGTAAAATTCAACACTGAGAGTTTTAGTTCAGTAAGGATGACATAAAATTAACAGGTAATCCATTTGTCTGGGAGTTAATCTATTGTGGAGCAAAGTAATATTCTTTCTTTTGTGAAAAATTGTAGTAAAATATGATGTATTCTTAGAAGCATTACTGGCAAGTGAAATAGGGAATAAGAAGGAATAATAAGATAGGAATGCCTCTAAAATAATAGCACATAGAGAATATGAGAAAAAATAGGTCTAATGACAGGAAGTCAGACTTGTAAAAAGCATATGAATATATAATCTCCTGAACACAATAAAATACTAATTCTTTCTTGTTTTTCCTGATTTCATTTAAAAATATTGCAGTTTTCTCTGAAGTAGGTTGTAGTTTCCGTGTGTGTATAAATACAGCAGACCTGGCAATCACAATATATTTAACAGGTAGAATTTACTATCTGATAAGGTGTAAAAAGCTCTCCAGGGTCACAGTTCAAGGAAGTAATTGAGTCTGGGGTAAGCAGAAGCCTCTAGGGTGAGGCTGAGGTGGACTTGGACTGAATTCAAAATTGAGCAAAACTTGTAGGTGCTGAGAAAGATGGATGAGGCGAACTGTTGAAAAATAGTGAGGCTGCAAGGCTAATGAAACTTACTTCTAATTATAAGAAAGCGAGCCAATCCTTTTTGTGTTTGAGTGGCAGACAGAACACATTTGACAAGAGGAAAATGTTGGGTTCCATCACTCAAACATTAGTGGGTGAATGTAAAGGCTCTAAGGCTCTAATCGACAGTGCTCTGTATGATTACCTATAGAAATGAAATTGCCCTATTTAAGTGACTGTACTACTTTATGACTGTATTTTTCTACACTTAAACTTTTGGGTAAGTCATAATATAGAATGCTAATTAATGTTTTTCTCCAAATCACCATTGTTCACCTAATTTACTTTATCTATACTGACTTTAACTACCACAATATTCTTCTGTGTCTTTAATCTCTTCTTGTCATGAATTTGCCTATCCCTGAATCAGCATCTAATTCTTTAAATTTTTGTAGTTTTACAATATATGATAAAGTAAGTCTTTTCCATCTTTTTCAAATATATCTTTGCTCATTTCAAGTTGTTCTTTTTTAAAAAAAGATTTTATTTATTTATTCATGAGAGAGAGAGAGAGGCAGAGACACAGGCAGAGGGAGAAGCAGGTTCCATGCAGGGAGCCTGACGTGGGACTCAATGCCGGGTCTCCAGGATCACGCCCTGGGCTAAAGGCAGTGCTAAACCGCTGAGCCATCGGGCTGCCCTCAAGTTGTTCTTCAAGTAGAATCTTAGCATCACTTTTTAAAGCTCTAAATAGATTTTGTTTGGAATTACAAATGAGATTGTATTATATTTATAAAGTGCTGCCAAGGATAGCAGAACCAGAGCAGGTATGGAGGATGTTCATATGGTGCGGAGTCTGGAGTGGGTTATCAGGGCCCAACTAGGATAAAGAGGGAAACCATGGAGAACTGTCTCTTTGTATTAGTTGTCAAAGCCTGAGTACGGCTTGGAGGACAACCACAAAGGTGGGGACAGCCCAGTGGGGAAATCAAGACGCCCTGGTTCATATCTATGGCATTCCTGCTAAGGATGCATAACTTGAATTCAATCACTAGGAAACATCAGAGAAGGCCAAATTGAGTTACATTCTACAAAACAACTAGCCTATAGTCTTCTAAAGTATCAAGGTCATGAAAGTCAAAGGAATACTAAGGAACTGTTAAGAGTGAAGGAGATTAAGAGACATAATTAAGTGACATGCATGATTCTGAACTGGATATTTTTGTGGCAAAAGATTGTTGAGACAACTGATGAAACTTGATTATGGGGTTTAACAATTAGATGGCAGTACCACATCAGTAATAATTTCCTTATTTGGCGGGATGAGCACTGAGTGTTATGCTAAATGTTGGCAAATTGAACTCCAATAAAAATATTTTTTAAAATAATTTCCTTATTTGAATGATTGTATTGCCATTCTGTAAAGCCTCCTTGTTTGTAGGAAACACACATTAGAGTCTTAGATGATAGGGAAACAGGGAAAGCAATTTACTTCAAATAATTTGGAAAAAAATAAGTTTTCCGTAACTACACGATTACTTCAAAAACAATTTTTCAAACAGGAAACAATTATGCACTGACAATAAATTTATAGATTAAATTGAAAGAGAACTCAATGTTTTCAATGTTTTCAAGATTGAATTTTCCCATCTAGGAACATCTAATATATTTCCATTAATTCAATTTTTGTGTGTGTGTTTTGATTCTATGTTGTTCAGGAAATTATTGTTTCTTTGGCATAGGCTTTGATTATATTTTTTCTTAGGCATTTTTAAAAAAGATTTTATTTACTCATTCATGAGAGAAGCAGAGACACAAGCAGAGGCTGGAGAAGCAGGCTCCATGCAAGGAGCCCGATGTGGAACTCCATCCCAGGAACCTGGGATCACGCCCTGAGCCAAAGGCAGATGCTCAATCGCTGAGCCACTCAGGCATCCCATTCTGAGGCATTTTTATAATGGTTTTTGCTATTGTGAATTTGTGAATGCAGTTTTTTCTCCACCCTCCTCTTTTTTATGCTGACACATAAAAAATCTATCGAGATTTATGTTTATTCTTACTTCTGACCTTTTATTCTATTCTATTTTCAGTTGTTTCCCTTGTATTTTCTTAGTAATAAATCACATATCTACAAATAATTTTGGTTTTATCTCTTTATTTTATGAATTTTTACCTTATTTATTTTCTTATCTTATTGCTAGTAATTCTAGAACAAAATAGCAGATAGTCTTAAAAGCTGATATGCTTGTCTTAATATGCTCAGTGGGGGTGCCACTGTTTCACTCTGAACTATGGTTTTACTACTTGTTTTTAATACATACTCTTTATTACATTAAGGGAATGTATTCTTATTCCTTAATTTGTGAAGATTTTTTTCCCCCTAAGGATTGGGTATTGAATTTTATCAAGTTTTTTTGTGACAATATTCATATGATTTTTCTCACTTAACTCATTTGAGTAATGAGTTGCCTCAGCAGATTTCCTAAAGTTGAGTGACTAATAAATCCTTAGAAAAAATTCAACTTTGGAATTAATATAATGTTGGATCTATTACTTTATTTTTATTTTAAGGTTTTATTTGTTTTTTCATGAGAGACACACCGAGAGAGGCAGAGACATAGGCAGAGGGAGAAGCAGGGTCCCTGTGGGGAAATTGATGCAGGATCTGATTCCAGGACCCAGGGATCACACCCTGAGCTGAAGGCCGATGCTCAACCGCTGAGCCACCCAGGTGTCCCTATAATGTTGGATTTAATGTGGTAATGTTCTATATAAGATTTTACAACTATATTTTAAAAAATATATTGGTGCTCATTTGTTCATGTCTATTACATTCTTGTACATCTTTAACTTTAGAGCAATGGAAACCTCATAAAATTTACTGGGGAGCATTCCAGTGTTTCTGTCTTTTATAAATGCACAGATAACATAGAATGTGATCAAACCTTCAAGGAATAGAGGGAACTTGTCTATAAAGCATGTAGGTCTATTGTCTTTTCTTTTCCATATCACTATTATTATTTTCTAACCTTTTTGGTTTCTTTCTTAGTTATTATGCTTCATTAATTTGCTGGGCTTTTGAGTCAATTTTGGTATTTTACATTCTCTTATAAAATTATCTCTTTATTATGTGTATTCTTTGCTCTGATGATTTGAAAGCTACGTGTCCAATTTTTTTCTATTACTGGTTATCTTTATGTTAAAAATATATTTAAATTAAAGTTCTCTGTCATTCTCAAGAACAAAATAATGTCTATATGCTTTTCCCACTCTGACTTTCTCTCCTTCCCCAAAAAGCTGTAAGTTAGCATGTTTTATGCTGTGCCTCCTTTAGTCCTTTCTTAGATTCTGTCTAACTCTAGGTTATTTTAAAATATTATATGTTTTTCCATGAACAATGTTTATAATTGCTTTACCCTTTACAACCATAATTATTATTATTTTTTAAATTTTATTTCTTGGGGTGCTTGAGTGGGGCTCAGTCAGTTAAGCTCCTACCTTCAGCTCAGATCATGATCCCAAGTTCTTGGGATCAGGCCCCACATTGGGCTCCCTGTTCAGCAGACAGTCTGCTTCTCCCTCTCCTTCTGTCCCTCTCCACTGCTTATGTTCACTCTCTCTCCCCCTGTCTCTCTTTCTCAAAAAAAAAAAAAAAAAAATAAATAAATAAATAAATAAATAAATAAATAAAATCTTTTTAAAAATTAAAATAATAAAAATTTTATTTTTTTCAACATCAAGTAATAAAAGAATATATTCTAATTGTGATTCAGTCTTTATGCATGAAACTAGTCTTCCTTCATTACCACTGACAATGCCACTTCCTTTCAAAGAAGTTATTGCTGTTACAAATCTGGTTTATATTCTTTCAAGTATATGGTGACGTATGCCATTTATACTCAAACCGCGTGTTGCATGTGCAATATTTAGAATAAATAGTTTAATATGGCTCTCTTTAAAAAAACTTTCCAACATATATTAGAGATTTTTTTTGTGTTAGAATTTATTACAAGCCTCTTTTTGAACAGGCACAAGTGTAGATCTAGAGTCATATAATAATTGCACTTTAACTCAGGCAATAGAAAATACATTAGGTTTTCCAAACATTAAAGGATTTAATGTAGAAATAAGTTCTTGATAAAATTATTGTAAGTGCTAAAGATGTGGAAATCAGGATATTCCACTGGAACTTTGACTTCCATTTTGACCACTGCTGATGTGATCCCACCATTAGATGATTGCTGCTGTTACCTGCTACCGTCACCGCTGTCCAGTGACTAGACAGGCATGATGAAGTTTGTAACTCACTTACCCTTAACTGTGTGCATGTCTGTCCACACTGTTGCAGAAAAATGGCAGAACTCCTTCTGCCTTTAAAAAAGCTCATGAAATTCCATTGGCAGAACCAAATTTATACCCAAAATCCTAGCAGTAAGAAAATCTGAGGAATGTAGTTAGCTTTCTAATACTTCCAAATAAGGAAAAAGGATGAACTAGGAGTTAAGAGAGTCAAGCCAATCTATCACAGAGTAAATCTTTGCCTACCCAATATCCATAAACAAGTTTTTATGCATATGGAGCCTTCCAGGCAGTCACAATAGCAACAACTTACTCTTATCTAACATGCAAATCTGCCCCATACCAGTAAAACTCTCTTCCCAAAGAAAAGGCACAAATCTCATTAAATGCTCTATCTACCCCTGAAGACGTTCAGTCCTTTTCTAGTTCAATCACATACCCATCTTGGTATCCAGTAACCTCAAAACTAAATTAGAGTTAACCATCACCTCATAGATGTAGAAGTGAAAAGGAGAAGAGAAAATAGAAAATTGGTTAATACATACAAATACACACTTAATAAAGCAAGCAGGAAAAATAGGTATCCCTGAATGTCCTCCAGTCCTGTAACAGGCCAGAAAAACATAACTGGTATTTATTTCTTTGTCCACTACCAATCTTATGGGTCATTTTGCCTTCAGTCATCCGCTCGATGTTCTATATCTTAGTGGGGTGACTCTGAGACTTCCTTCCATAAATGCCTGAGTTTTGTCCATGTTGTGCTCCTGTGGTCCTCCATTAATCTTTAGTATTGGATATAGAAGTATTAGGAGACACCCCCAGGGGATTCTCTGGGTTATAAATATTCCTTCCTGCCCTTAATATGTACCAGTATCTATTTGTGCTTGATAAACAAGGTCAATCACTCAAGCTAGAGCAGCAAATCCCTTCTTTGTCTTTGTTCTTGTTCAGTAACAAAAACATCCAAAGGTGGCCAGCTGGCTAACTTATCTTTTAGTTCAGTGAAATCATTGTCGTGTCATATAGGTGAAAATATATATCCATTGGGAAATAAGAAATTTAGGCCAGCAGAGCTCAAAATCATGGCAAAGAGAGGTAAACATTTTGCAAGTGAGTTTTATAATAGAAAGAGGAACCACTCACACTTGACCCTCTTGATTCTCTGACCCTCATATTTTATTGACAGGGGAATCTGCACCATATTATAAGACTGTACCCAATATTACAGGAAGTTATCTTTTAGCTGAGGCATAAATTAGTTTTCAATGGACCATCTCACCATTGTATAAAGTGTTGGGATACAGAGTTAAGATCCATAAATCTTGGAAAAATAAGTCCATTGTCACATTTAAAAATACATATATAAAATAAATTCCTTAGTCAGAAGGAATATCATGTGAAATACTATGACAATGAAAATCACATGCAGTAAGATCATGGATGATGATTTGTAACAAAAGCACTTGGACAGAGAAAGAAAATCCATATCCAGAATTCGATTATTTTCTGAGTTATATATGAGGCTAGACCCAAGCAGGTTATGAGGAAAAATTCATAAACTTCACTTGCTCACTGCCCACTCACAGATTGAATAGTCAGCTGGCACTCAGAGGTATGACCATACCAGATGTAAGAATATTTAAACACTTCTGTATGATTAGTAAATAGTACTTCCAGGGCTTTTTCTCTGAACTCCTTGGCTGCCTCAGCTCCTCCTTTCAGATCAAGGCAGTAGGATGAGGAAAGGCATAAAAACTGATCTGCTTTTGATTTTGTTATAATTGTCTTAGGGACCAAAAAAAGATGCAAGTAAGAACCTTCACTTTTGTTCATATACTATCCCTGGCATTCCAAATTCAACTTTGATAGAAACCTTCTCCTTAATGAGTAATAGCTACTGCAGCTTTTCCTGCTCTACATGTATATATTGCAAATACATAGTACTCCTTCACTATATTTAGTTTGATAAGTTAAAATGTCTTAAATTAAACTTTGATTTGAAACTTTTTCCCTGTGAGTTCCAATTTGAGACTGAAGTTCAGGACTCAACTTCAGCTTGTCTTGGATTTGTCCTATCCCATGTTAAGGAGCTTATGGAAAGGTTAGGGCAGTGCCTCTTACTTACCTGACTCCAGGGCAATAGACACCGATGGGTTGGTAGTGATTTTGTCTCACTATATCCCTCCCTGCTTTCACTGGCCATTCTTCTCTGAGAAGTTCTTAGTCCTTGCACAGATGCTGGCATCGTACTCTGGTTTATATCAGAGTCCTGGAGTTTGTTCTTCTATATAGCTGCCTCCCCCCAGTGGAAAAGTAGAAGGAAGGAATCAGATGGAAAGGTTCAGGCTGCAATGTTTGCTTCAAAAAAATCTCTAATGCAGCAGCAGCACCAGAGTAGCACAGTTGGTGAAGCAATCACTCTTGATTTCAGCTCAGGTCTTGAACTCATGGTGATGAGTTCAAGCCCTATGTTGAACTCCAACGTAGGGTGGACCCTGCTTAAAAAAAAAAAAATGTCGGGATCCCTGGGTGGCGCAGCGGTTTAGCGCCTGCCTTTGGCCCAGGGCGCGATCCTGGAGACCCGGGATCGAATCCCACGTTGGGCTCCTGGTGCATGGAGCCTGCTTCTCCCTCTGCCTGTGTCTCTGCCTCTCTCTCTCTCTCTGTGACTACCATAAATAAATAAAAATTTTTTAAAAAAAATGTCTCTAATGAAGTTTCTTTAAAAACCCTACTATTTAGGGGTGCCTGGGTGGCACAGTTGGTTGGGTGACCAATAATTGGTTTCCATTCAAGTCATGATCTCAGAGTCATGAGATCAAGCCCCACTTTGGGCTCAAAGCTCAATATGAAGTCTGTTTGAGATTCTCTCTCCCTCTCCCTCAGCCCCTCTTGCTCATGCTGTCTCTCCCTAAAATAAATAAATAAATCTTTAAAAAACTTTAATATTTATTCTGATTATAAAAATAATATATGGTCATTTAAAACTGATACCATACAAAAATATATGAGAAGTGAGATTCTCTTTTATTCTCACACCCCTCTTCCAGTGATAACCATTAGTATCAACTTTGTATTTTATGCACACATATATATACACATATGCATGTATATATACTAGACCATAATAATTTATTAGTATTTTTATTAAAAGGAGTATTAGTATGCATTTTAAAAAATTTAATAGTATGTTTATTAATTTATCCTTCACAGATCATCTTATTCATCTTATTCTTTTTGGCAGCGAGTGGTATAGTATTCCACAGCTGGTCTGCATCATAATTTATTTAATCAATGCAATAGAATGGATATTTAGTAGCTTATATGTTGTGACTTTTTATATCTATGCACCTATGTGATGATTTTTAAAAGTAGAAATTTCATCTTTTCTTCCTTGGATCTTGGACTCTTTACAAAAGTTTGCAAAATATAGAGACCACCTAAACTTATGGATTCACCAATGCATTTGGAAAGTTGGACTTGCTGTTGAGTGTTAATTCAGAATCATTTCCAACCAAAGCAAAACAGGCTTCTCCGTTTTTGTTTGGAGAGGAAGGGATTGGAGCATGTAGTGTTGGTAAATGTAGTTTGTGTACAATCGTTCCTTAAATAAATGTGTGACATAGAATGCTTTCTAAAGAATTAATGTATCTGTAAGGCACATTTAAAATAGCCTTTATTTTTGTCTTTAAAGACAATAAAAGTAATCTGCATAATGATATTTTAACTGAATACCCCCCGACACACACACACTGACACATACCCCCCCCACACACACACACATACCAGAAGTTGCAACTGCTTGAATTGGAGAGGTCTTTATACTCTATTTGTGATAACTTTAAGTTTTTTAGTCACTGAACCATTCTATCATCAATTTTCATTTCTTTTTATTTTACTTTGAGGTGGACTGGTTCCAAGCTGACTAAATCACACATTTAAAATAATTAAAAGTTTCATACTGCAGAAGAAAAATATACTCTTTCTTCCACCTTGGTGTGTGTCCTTTTCTCCATTCATTTATCACCATAATGCTGAAAAATAGTAAACCAAAGCAGTGTCAAACCTTCTTGCCTCAAACATCCAAGATGAAACTCTTGAGTCTACAGGTTCCTGTGTATGGAGCCTATAGTCTCAGCAAAGACACTGAAACAACTAAGTGTTTTTGAAACTATATTTACAGATAATGTTTATATGTTTATATAATTGTAATATTTTAAAAAGAGTACTTCACGCTAGAAACGTGGGTCTATACAAACAATAACCAAGGTGAAGGAGAGAAGTGCTATGCACTGCTAAAGGCAAACTCATCTTATTTGAAGACAGATGGCAATGTCCATGATATTAATGAGGTCACACTAGCTTGTGAATTCTCTTCTCTTGCCATCTACACTCCTCCCCTTCCCATCTCCATAAACTGCTCTTGTAGCTACATTGCACTCATATTTATTTCTCTAATTTTAGGTGATGGAGACTCTGGAATTTCTCAGCACAAAGAATTAAGTGGTGGTTATTGTGGGGGAAGAACTGGAAGCTGGATTTATAGTGTTCTTTACAAAAATTTGAGAAATTATTATGTTAAAGAATGCCTTTCTCCACCTGCAATCCAATAATACCATGGCTTTTATTTTATTTTATTTTTTTTATTTTATTAAATATTGTATTTATTTATTTGAGAGGGAGAGAGACAGCACAAGTGAAGGGGAGGGCTAAAGGGAGAGGAAGAAGCAGACTACCCACTGAGCAGGGAGCCCCATGTGGGGCTCAATCCCAAGACCCCAAGATCATAACCTGAGCCAAAGGCAGATGCTTAACCAACTGAGCCACCCAGGCCCAATATCATTGCATTTATTTATTTATTTATTTATTTATTTATTTATTTATTTATTTATACATACATACCATTGCTTTTAGAGTAGAAAAGGAACTTAGAATCCTCTCTGATCTCTTACTTCATACATGAGACTGAGGCCCAAGAGCTGCAGCTAATTGCCCAGTCTCACAGCTAGCTAGTCTCCTGCTTCTTATTCCAGTTTGGCATTTATGAAGTATACTCAAAGTGATAAATAATTACCACAAACTTGATATTTGGTTTAGGAAATTGGCTTCATACTTACACTTTAATGTTGCTATTCTTGATTTTTATTTACTGGTAAATTTAGGATTCCACTTTAAATGAAGAATGAAGTCATGCAGCCAAGACCTGACTTAGGGGGATACAGAATTGAAAAAAATTACTTGTTTCCTGTTTCTCTCTGCAACTTCTCTTGAAATTTTCCTAAAATAGCATTGCAGTTGAATGTCCAAGTGTTCTTTCTACTGCATGACAATTTAATCATTTGGATGCACTAAAAACAAAGTTTCAGCAAAGATAATTAGGGAGTTTATTGTAGGTTCTTTTTTAAAAGTGTTGAAGAAGATTTTCTAGGGAGAAGCTGTAATAAGCTTGAAGGTAGGATGATCGCTTTATCTATAATGACAGTTTAATTTGTGATTATGTGTGGATATTTGGAAAGACTGTCGTGATGGTATCTAAAAGCCCTTCTCGCAGTATAATGTTCCACCTCCCCATTTGTACATTTTCTTAGTCTTTACTTTTACCCAAACAGAAAAACACACGGGTGCCTTAAAAGTACACTCACCACCACACAAAGGTTCCATGCTTATTTGCAACAACACCAAAATTGCTTGTGGAAGTAGATCTCCACATGATAATATGCGTTGGATGTTAGAGTGAGTGGTGTCTCATAGAAATGCTTGTTGTATTTCTGTGTGTGTGCAAAGGTCCAGAGATATGAGAAATCTTGGCCCTTTCAAAAAAAGTGCAAAATTTTTAGTAAAAGTGAGCAGTGCTGTCCAAGAGAACTTTCTTCAGTGATGGAAATATTTTACTCCAATGCAGTAACCACTTGTTAACCATGATAACAGTAGTCCCATGTGGTTACTAGGTGCTTGAAAAATGGATAGTATAACTAAGCAACTGGATTTTAATTAATTTAATTTTTATTCATTTACATTTATATAGCCATGTGTGGCTAGTGGGTACCATGTTGGTCAGTGTAGTTCTAGATCATAAAGGAATGGATGAGAGTAAGAAGTGATGAAGGTAGAATAAGCCATGATAGGAAGTATGGCTTTTGTCCTCTAGGTAAAAGAAGAACTGAATGGCTGATGGCTCAGGGACCTAATGTTGGCATGAAAAAATAAGCTCACTGGCATGGGTAGAGAGCTTGGCCATGGACTACAACACCTCACAGCCTGGGATGAGAGGAAATGGGGCCAGGGTGGTTGTGAGAAAAGCTACCATTTACAGAGGCAAGGGGAAGGGAAGGAAAATTTAAGGCAAGTTATACAGATTCATTTGTTCCCAAGTAGCAAGAGACCAGTTTGTCTACTGAACTTCAGGGAATGAAAGATGAGCAGAATGCTTGGAAGATATGAAGATGAAAGTAGTGTTAGTTTGAAATATCACTTGGGACTGACCAAGTGATATATAAATAATGGGATTTCCTGGTGGCAAGACTGATGATGACAGCACTGGCTTTAAATGACTCCCATCTGCAGTTACACTAGGGTTTGGTATTCATCTGGGTATGAAATGGAAGAAAGTGTATTGGAGTAGGAATCTAGGAATGTAGCCCCAAGCAGCTCCTGCAAAAGGCCTGGGATACAAGAAAATTGAATTAAGCTGGTGAGGGAGTGCTTCAGATAATAATTTGAGGTCCTGAAAGACATAGAAGACTAAGTTAGAGCAAAAACTAGAAGATGAGAGTTGAAGACTTCAGAGGCATGCTTATAGATAACCACAAGATCCATAGTGTGGCCATGGTGATTTAAGGCTGAAAAGGATTAGTGAAAGTTACCGGAGTTGAGGTGCTGAGGAGCATCTATATTAAAAGTAAACAATATGGCAAGACTTTGGATAGAAAACAAGGCTTTAATCCACATGTAATTAATAAGTGAGAGAAGTTAAAAAAATAAATGAGAGAAGTTATCAAGACCTCAGAAATAGGGCTGGTGGAGAAGCAGTGTTCCTCAGAGTAGCAACACATTTCAGTTAAGGAAGGAGATGAAGTGTTCACCAAGTTAACAATGTCAGGGAGTTTATTTAATGGATATGGAGATTCAAGAGGGGCTGTGGGTTATATAGCAGTGAGGGGACCAGTAAGAGGTAGGAGAAATGATAGCAGAGGGACACGAGCGTGGTCTTTTCATAGTGTGACAAATTTGATAGTAGATACATAGTCATTTTTGCTGATTTTGGAATTTTAGGGAAAAAAAACAGAATTTAGACCCTCCCCAGTTAGACATTGAGTCAAACAGCCTTCGCCACAGGCACAGGATGAAGATGTCTAGAATTTTACTTTTTTTTCTCATCCAGAACAGGGCTATGCATTCAGAGAAGGAGGGTATAACATAAGAGGTTTGTTGATCTGCTTTTCTGACCATCTTTAGGAAGAATAAATTCTCCTTAGTCTCAGATGATTCAGGTGTGACTGCTTACCTGAAAGAGAAGGATAGATTACATTACCTTACAAGTGTTTTTACATTCCAATGATTTTGTGAATCTAAGCTAAATTATCTTAGATTCATAAATATTGTAAACATAGCAGAATATTTTTTGAGGGCTCATGGTGACCTTATTTTATAAACTTAAAATCAGAACACACGATCCAGCAGTAGATGTTTTCCAATCTCTAAATTGAATAATATTAAACCACACTTGGTTAAACATTGAATGCACCGGCTTTGTAGAAAAGAAAAAAAAATAAATGTATACTGGAATTGTCCCAGAAAAGTCTAAGATATATGACTACTATGCTTATAAGTGAGAATAATTTATCAGGTGGATTATTTCAGTAACTATACCTTTTTGGATCTAGTTTAACAAACTCTGATCGGATATATGACTACTATGCTTACAAGTGAGAATAATTTATCAGGTGGGTATTTCAGTAACTATACCTTTTTGGATCTAGTTTAACAAACTCTGATCTAGGGCACAGAATGTCCCAGTGAGGTTCCAATGAAGTTTTCCCAACCCAAGGAATGAAAGATATAACTTTAATTGAATGATTTAGACTTTTCTTCTCTACTTCAAGCCCCTCTGGTCTTACCTTTCTCCTGTTTTTCCAAGTATCCCTGCCTTATACAGGTTCCTCGTTTTATTTTACTGCTGAGAAACATTATCTCACTTAAAATGTGGAAGCCAGTGAGAGTAAGTTGGCTTTGTTTGCAGTACTGTAAACTCAAGGAAAATTCCTTCTTCTGCAAATGATAAAGAATTCTCAGCATGTTTAGCCACAGCTAATTCTATTCCTTTGGGTGTAGTGTGATATCGTACATTGGAACGTTTTAAGAGCATTACCCAGCTAAGCAATAAACATGCTTTTAAGGGCTTATAGGTAGTATGCTGACTCAAAGCAGAAATAATATTTTAAGTTGCTACATTCTCATTCATTCTTTCTAAAGACCCATGTAGGCTTTTCAAGGTCTTTTGCCCCCTTTGTGACAGTTTGCTTATACAAGAGACATCTCAGAATTCAGTTTGTTTTATGATCTGAAAACAGAACAAATCAAAAACAGACAAGAAAACCTCAGTATATATTTGAAATTTCTTGAGGTGAAGACTTCTCAGTCCAGGGATCAAGGTCAGCCTTTTTTTACTGGTGACATACCTAGAAGCACCTATGAGCTATGGCTGGGACTTATCCACACTGCAGAAACCACTTTTTGGTGACAAGAACTTTGGTTGAGCTTATGGGAACTGGAGGAAAAGGAAAATAAAGGAGTGAGAAGAGGACGAGAGGAAAGATACCTCATTAGAGTTGAAGGTGCAAGTGCCTTGATGAGTTGAAGTAGGTAAGGTCAGAGCTAGACTAGGGGTTTCTGAGATTAAGAACATGGGAACAGAAAGGAATTTTCCATAACTTCTAGAATCTGAGGTAAAAAGATGCTTAAAATACATATTCTTGAAAACTTGGGAGCTTTTTCTGAAAGTTCCCACATACTAAAAACAGGAGTTAGGAGCTATATAGTCCATGAGAACCTTGTAAAAGAGTCTCTGAACCTCATATCATGATCCAAGTTAGTATTATTACAGTTATATGGTAGACTAGATATGTTAAAATCTTGCAACAACAGATCACTTAAAATACCAGGAGATTTTTATTTTTGAAAAAAAATCATATCAAAGGAAATGTCAAGAAAAGCACTGCGGTCAGGGACAAGGTGAGAAAGCCAGTCCTAGGAGAGCAGGGATTGCTGAAACTGCTACAATCACCAGGAACATCTAGACAGCCTCGTGCTTAGCACTTTGCTGAAAAGAGGTTTAGGAACTGTTACTACCTAAGAAAAACAAGAAGAAATTAAATCTAGAAGACTCAGCAAGGAAACTGTCTCAGCCTCAATTAGGAGTGGGGATGAAAAAGAATCTCCCTCAAGATTTCAAGGTCTCCAGCCATGAGGAGGGGTTTCAGTTTTGAACTTGTACTATTTGTGTGATGTATAAAATCGCAAGATAAAAGGGACCCTGGTTAGACATGGCCTCACATGACCTCAGAAAATAAAGTCAAATTCTTCTTCTAGGTATGCACCCTCCACCTAGGACATTCACTCCCAAAAAGGGAGTTCCCACAACTATGAGCCCTTAAACACACACACACATACATAGGCAAAAACAAGCCAACATGAATGAGTTAGCAGAAATAACACACAAAAAACTGCACCCACAAAGAATTATCAGAGGCAATAAAGCAGCTAGGCTCAATACTTTTAAAGAAATGAAAGAGTAACTTTTTTTTTTTTAAGTAAGCTCCACAACCAGCATGGAGCCCAATGTGGGGCTTGAACTCATGACTCCGAGGTCAAGACCTGAGCCGAAATCAAGAGTTGAGTGCTTAACTGACTGAGCCACCCAGGCTCCCCAAAAGAGTAACTTTTTAAAACGAGTAAGGAAAGAGAGGTTGTACAATGATCAGCCAGATTAGAAGAAGAACCAGACTGCAATTTGAGAAATGAGAAGAGTCATATTTAAAGGAGTCACTTGGGGGGGTGGGGGGTGAATGGGTGATGGGCACTGAGGGGGGCACTTGACGGGATGAGCACTGGGTGTTATTCTGTATGTTGGCAAATTGAACACCAATAAAAAACAAATTTATTATTAAAAAATAATAAAATAAATAAGTCACTTGGGATGCCTGGGTGGCTCAGTCAGTTAAACATCTGTCTTCAGCTGGGGTAATGATCTCAGGGTCCTGGGATCAAGCCTGGCATAGGGCTCCCTGCTCTGTGGGAAGCCTGCTTCTTCCTCTCCTTCTGCCTGCTGCTCCCCTTGCTTGTGCTCTCTGTCAAATAAATAAAATCTTAAAAAAAAAAAAAAAAAGAGAAGTGCTTACTGGAATGGCTAGATCACCAAATAGACATAGCTGAAGAGAAAATTCTGAGGAATACATGTTATTAAAACAGTAGAAAATATGAAAGGAGGGTCAAAATTCCTGATAGTTTTCCAGGGTTGTTGCAAAACATATCTCCAGTCCAGAAGACCAACAACACATCTCTACCTAGATAAATAGAAAGAAATTCAAACCTAAACTCATCTTAGTGAAACTGCAGAACACAAAAAATAAGGAGAAGCAGTTAAGAACTGCCAGAGGGAAAAAAGGCAATTTACCCAAGAAGGAATAATATGCAGAAGGAAGTCCGAGTCCTCCACAGCAGCGATGGGGACTGCAGACAGCAGAATATTAAAATTTGAAAGTACAGACAGAAAGCAGCTGTAAGACAAGAATTGCGTTCCTTGAAAAATTATCTTTCACAAACAAGAGGGAAATATTTTCCGTATAAGAAGTCAGGGAGGATTTACCACCAACAAATTTTCACTTATAGAACTTGCCAAGGATGTTTTTCAAGTGGAAGGAAGAGATCACCAAAAGGACATTTGAGCTATAGGGAAAATGTCACATGAATGAAATCATAAATATATCTCTAAATCTACTCAATATTAAGAGTGTAAAGCAAGAATGCTTAATTTGTGGGGTTCATGATAACAATATAGAGTTAAAAGACTGGACAAAAAAATTTAATGTCAGCTGGGGGATGGGTTGGCAACAGTAGGAAATAAAATAAATCTCTGTGTGTAATTTAGAAAGTGGGCAAATATATCCACTAAAAATTACAACACCTCTAAAAATATATGTATATGCCTATTATAACAGACTATAAATATGTGAAGGAAAAATTAGCAGAACTATAAGAATAAAGTGACATTTACAACTGCACAGTAGAGAATTTTAACATACCTCTCATTATTTATAGATCATGAATTACAGCAAAAAATATAGAAACTTGAACAACACAATTAGTAAGCTTGATTCAATGGACAATATGAAATTCAGTTAAAGAATACAAGTAGTCTTGGGGCACCTGGCTGGTTCAGTGGTTGAGTGTCTGCCTTTGGCTCAGGTCATTATCCTAGGGTCCTGGGATGGAGTCCCACAGAGAGCCTGTTTCTCCCTCTGCCTCTCTCTCTGTGTCCTTCATGAATAAGTAAAATCTTAAAAAAATATGAATATTCTCTAACAGCATGGACATTTACAAATTGATCACATACTAAGGCATAAAACAAGTCTCAATGAATTTTATTTTTTTATTCTTTTATTAAGGAATTTATTTATTTATTTATTTATTTATTTATTTATTTATTTATGAGAGTAGAGTAAGCAAGTGAGAACACGAGTGGGAAGGAAGGGGCAGAGGAAGAGGAAGAGAGAAAAGTAGACTCCTCACTGAGCCAGGAGCCCAATGCAGGACTTCAATCCCAGGTCTGTGGGATCATGACCTGAGCAGAAGGCAGACACTTAACTGATTGAGCCACCCAGGTTCCTTTTTATTTTATTTTATTTTATTTTATTCACTTTATTTTTAAAGATTTATTTATTTATTTGAGGAGAGGGAGGGACAGAGAGAGGGAGAGAGAGAATCTCCAGCAGATTCTCTGCTGAACATGGAGTTCAACATGGAGCTCAATCTCAGGACACTAAGATCATGACCTGAATAAAATCAAGAGTCAAACGATTATTCAACTGAGCCATCAAGTCCCCCCTCAATGAATTTTAATAAGCGGTTATTATATAGACCACATTCTCTGACCATGTTAAATTAACAGTTAATAACAAAAAATGAGTTAAAAATCTCAATGTATTTGGAAATCTTAAATAACTCAATAACTCATGGATCAAAGATGGATAAAATGTAAATAAAAAATACTTAGAAACTAAATGATATGAAAACATCATATATTGAAACTTGGACGATGCAACCAAAGAAGGCTTCAAAGGATATTTATAGCCAAAAAAATGTATATAAGAAAAGGAGACAGTTAAAAATTAATTCAATTTCCAATTTCAAAAGTCAGGAAATGCAATAACAGATGGAGGCAGTAAAGGTAAAAGCAAGAATCAATGAAAAAGAAAACAAAGATACAGTAGAAAGAATCAAAAAAGTGAAATGTCAGATGTCTAAAAAATAAAAACAGAAATCTCATTAAAGAAAAGGGACACAATTAGAGAGAGATACAATAAAGATAGAGAAGGCAGGACAATACCACCAATAATATTTTTTCCAATAAATTTTTAAATCAGATGAAATGGAAAAGTTCCTAGAAAAATATAACTTACTACAAGTGGGTATTAAAGAGATTAAAGCAATTACTAAAACTCTCCTCAGAATCAGAACGGTTTTTAGATGAGCTCTATCAAACATTTCGGAAACAGACCATTCCAACCTTTTATTAACTGTCTCAGATACCAGGAGGCGAAAGGACGATACTCCCAAATTCATTCCGTGAGCCCAGTTTAGCCTTGTATCCAAACAAGATATGAACAATAAATAAGTATATTTATGAAAATAAAACAAATAAAAGACAACAGAATTAAAAAGCTAGATGACGATGGTATGTAAGCTTTGAGTTCCTGGACTAAAGCATCCTAAGCCTTTATATTATTCAGTATGCTTAAAGATACTGATAACTGTTAGAGTTTTAAATGTAAGATGTTAGGGGCACCTGGGTGACTCAGTCAGTTAAGCTTCCAACTCTTGATTTAGACTCAGGTCATGATCTCAGGGTCTTGAGATCAAGCCCTATACTGGGCTTTGTACTCAGTATGGAAACTGTTTCAGATTCTTCCTCCCTCTCCCTCTGCCTCTCTCCCTGGTCATATGCTCTCTAAATAAATAAATAAATAAATAAATAAATAAATAAAACCTGTAAAAAAATGTAAGCATGTTAAAATTTCAGGGACAACTACTTGAAGACTAGAAATAAATATGTACCTTCTGGATCATTGTAGGGGAGAAAAAAATGAAATGAAGAGAAAAAAATCAACTCAGAAGACTAGAAAAAAAAAGGTGAACTTTAGAAAAAAAAATGGATAAAATAAGACAGAAGAAATAAAGCCAAATATATTTAGAACCACAATAAAGGTTAAAAGCCTAGATTAGTCTAATTTTCAAAAAGTCCATCTGTATATTGTTTACAAATAAAAGTTGATGGAGGTTTTCTTCACCTGGCTTAACTGTCCTAAACTATCTTAATTATGTCTACTCTGCATACTTCAAGTGCCTAACATAATAGAAATTCATAGATGTCTGAGCTAACAAATGTCACAGAAGTCAGAATTTATTTGCCTCCAAGTTTCTTGGAGACCTTCAGAGCCATGTTTTTATTTCATCAGTCACTGTCTTGAGAGTGTGAGATATTTTAGGTCAGCCTGCAGTTCTTTGAGAAGTCTCTCTGGATCTAAAAAAATTGACCACTTGACCAAATACTTGTACAAAGCTCTTCACTGTTACAACACCATGGATCTTGGCATAGGACTTCAGCCTCAAGATGTTATTCTAGGACCTTTTCTGAGGACCGAATTCTTTCTTGGAGAGCCTAAGGGCTGACTTTACTAAAATCCGATTCCACATTTTCTGTCTGCAGTGACATTTAGTTATGTCAATTTTATAATGTCAGGACCAATCTGATTATACAGGCTGGTCGTCAGCTGTCTAGGGCAGCAAAATATTACTGGCATTAAAGTGCTGGGTGACTATTTATGTTGGCAGAAAAAAAATTCTTTTTGAAAGACCACAAAAAAGAAAATAGAGTTGAAAAGAAAACTTTAAAATATAGGAGTTCCTATGCCTTTGCTTCCTTTAAAGAATAAAAGCTGTATGAAGAAGCAGGTCTGAAACTTGAGAATCATGCTGTGCTTCCTTCCTTCCCCAGAAGGAAACTCACAGGGCCAGCTCTAGACCTAGGAAGATTTGAAAAACAGAAAACAGCTTCCCTTTTCTCCAAAAAACATTATTCTGCAGACTGCCACTCTGACATTTTTATGATAGCCAATGGCTGTTAAAAATGTTTAAATTCTCTTTTTATCAAAGTTTAAAAACTGCAAAGCGCATGGGGTTTTAAAAAAAATTAACACAACCCATAAAAAAGAGTTGGCCTAATACCTGAATTGGGTTTCTTAAAAGCACCCTGTTCATTTTTTTTCAGCTCTTTCTTCCAAGAATTACCTATATAACTCTAAATACTACTTTCACTTAGATTTTTCAGTTTTACACATTGTCTGTTGACTTTTTTTTGTTTTTATAATTTTTTTTAAATTTTATTTATTTATGAGA
This sequence comes from Canis aureus, assembly GCF_053574225.1. Classification (NCBI taxonomy): domain Eukaryota; kingdom Metazoa; phylum Chordata; class Mammalia; order Carnivora; family Canidae; genus Canis; species Canis aureus. The sequence continues at coordinate 8,985,824 of NC_135615.1, read as the reverse complement.
ATGCACAGAGAGGAGAGAGAGAGAGACAGAGACGCAGGCAGAGGGAGAAGCAGGCACCATGCACCGGGAGCCCGATGTGGGATTCGATCCCGGGTCTCCAGGATCGCACCCTGGGCCAAAGGCAGGCGCCAAACCGCTGCGCCACCCAGGGATCCCTGTTGACTTTTTTTGTATGAACAATGAGCATTTGGAACTCTTATGCGATCACTCCCAGCTTCCTCTTTCCTCTATCCACACAATATGCTTATATAATACTTTTTAATGAAATCAGTAATCAATATTACATTTCAATGGCTGTGAAAGTTTTATTTTACTGCTGAGCAAAATCTGGTTCTATGATTGTATTTTCTTTTTCTTCAAACTTTCCATTTTCCTTGGAATTGACACTGCCTCATTTTTATTTGCTAGATTATTTTTCATGTTCCTATCACAAATCCATTTCAAACTCTTCACAAGATTGATTATACCTGTGCTACTATTTTAAATACTTTCCGATGTGGTAAAACATTGCAGGTAGTCTATCAAGTCCAATTTGCTTCCCCCTGGAAATGTATTTCTTGAATCCTTCTATTCTCCTCTTCTAATCTGGTTGGTGTGATCTGGCTTATTGCAGAGATGGCATCCTAGGACTCCCCCTTCCTTCACTTCTGTATTAGATCCCCTGTTGGCTTAGATTTGCTCTCATTGTTTTTCATATTTACTCTCTGATTTTGCTATGTGACATCATCCTGTAGCTTCCTGAGGTAAAGTGCATGGGAACTGCCAGGTACTCAGATGTCTAAAAATGTGTTTATATTACCTTTGTACTTTTGATAGGTTGACTGGATATGGAGTCTAATTTGTTTTTCAGAATTTTGGAGATGGCTCCATTGTCCTCTAGCCTCTAATGTCTCTAATAAGAAGTCTATCGTCAAAAAAAAAGTCTAAAGTCATTCTGATTTTTTAGTCTTTGAAGGCAACTAGTCATTTTTCTCTGGAAACTTTTGGAGCTTTAAGAAAATCTCTGGTGCTTTTTCAATTTGTAACAACATGCTTTGCTTAGTTCTTTTGTTACTCATTTTGCTGGGCTTATCATTTCAATGCTAGGAAATTATCTTGAATTTTTTATTGGCCAAATGTCTTCTTCTTCTGAAGGCAGGCACTAAACCGCTGAGCCACCTGGGCTGTCGTTGTCTTCTTCTTCTTCTTCTTCTTCTTCTTCTTCTTCTTCTTCTTCTTCTGCTTGTTTTCTTGTTTTGGATTGTGGTTGTTCTTCTTTCCTATATCATCTATTATTTAGATGCAGAATTTTGAATTACTTATGTAGTTTTCCAAAATTTTTCATGTTTTATATACTTTTTTCTTAGGGTCTATATTCTGGGAGGTATTCCTCAATTTATCTTCTAGCTCTTCTGATATTTTTAATTTTGTTGACTGTGTTTTGTTTTCCAAGGATTATTTATTTTTCTCTAGTTGTCTTTTATTATTATTATTTAAAAAGATTTATTTATTTTAGAAAGAGAGAAAGTGTGCATGAGCAGGAAGACGGGCAGAGAGAGAGGGAGAGAATCTCAAGCAGACTTCCCTGAAGTCCAGTGGGGGTAGGGCTTAATCTCGTGACCCTAAGACCATGACCTGAGTCAAAACCAAGAATCCAATGCTAACTGACTGAGTAACCCAGGCATCCCTATTATTATTTTTTTTTATCAAGTCAATATCTTCTCAAAGCTATCTGTGGATATTAAATGCAGGCTTAAACTTTTTTTTCAACTTTCTGCATTGTTTTGTTTCTCCTGAATGCCAATGGCTTCTTGGATGTCTCTTTATATTAAGAAGCTATTTGGAATATATGTGTGTGCAGGTAGGACATATCTACTAGGGCGTCATGCAAGCTGCATAGCATAGGCCCCGCTCCTGCAGTGAGTAGTATCAAATGTCAGTATATGCAAATTTTTCCCTCATCCTCCACTCAATCTTTTTATATCTCAAGAGAAGAGAATTATCTAGTCTCCAGCCTTGGGGAATATGCCTAGTTGCCTGCATTCTTGGAGTTGAGTCATGGAGAAGTGGTGGGTGTCTCAATATTCAGTATATAGATTTTTAAATTTTATTTTTAAATTTATATACAGTAGCATTCACTTTTTTTGGTTTATAGTTTTATGAGTTTTGACAAATGCAAAGAGTCACAAACCACTGCCACAGTAGAAATAGAACAGTTTCATCATCCTACAAAATACCCTCATGCTTGCCCTTTGTAATCAATCTCTCCTCCAAGCCCTAACCATTAGCAACCATTGATCTCTTCAACATTCCTAAGATTTTGCTTTGGCAGAATATCATATTCATGGAATCATTCATTTTTCACCTTTCTTGTCTAGTTTTTGGCATTATGCATTTGCGATTCATCCATCCTATTACACACATTAGCAGTTCGTTTTTTTTTCACTGACTACTATTCCATTATATGGATGTATCACTGATTGTTCATCCAATCCCTTGTTGAAGGACATTTAGATTGGTTCTAGTGTTTGGTGATTATAAATAAAGCTTCTATAAACATTTGCCTACAGGTCTATGTATGAAAATTTTCATTTAAATCCCACCCTCTAGAAGTAAGATCATATGGTAAATGTATATTTAACTTGTAAAAACCTAACAACTTTTTTCAAAGTGGGTGTACTTTTTTGCATTTTCATTAGCAATGAATGAGTTCCAGTTGCTCCACAATCTCACCAGAACTGGCATTAAATTTTGTTTGTTTTTAAAGTCATTCTGTTAGGTGGATAGTGATATCACATAGTTGTTTTAATTTACATTTCCCTAATGGTGCTGATGACTAATGGTGCTGATCATCTTTTCACATGCCTACTTGCAATCTATATATCTTATTTGGTAGAATAGCTTTTGAAACACTTTGCCCTTGTTTCCTAGGATGTTTGTTTCCTTCTTGTTGAATTTTGAGACTTTTTCATGTATTCTGGATGTATCACTGTTTTTTTCAGATATCTGGTTTGCAAATATTTTCTCCCAGTCTGTGACTTGTTTTTTCATTCTTTTGATAGTGGCTTTCACAGAGCATAAGTTCTTAATTTTAGTGAGGTGCAATTCATCAATTTTTTCTTATATAAATAGTGCCTTTAGTGTTATATCTAAGATTTCTTTGCCTACTCAATGTCATAAACATTTTCTTCTGTATTTTCTTATGCAAGTTTTGTTTTCCTACATGCATTGAGATCTATAACCCACATTGAATTAATTTTTGTAAAGATGTGAAGCATAGGACAGTATTTATTTTTTCATACATGTATGTCTAATTTTTCTAGCAATATTTTTGAAAAGATGATTCTTTCATCATTGGATTTCCTTACCCCTTGGTCAAAATAAATTGACCATATTTGTATGAGTCTATTTCTGGACTTTATGTCTTATTCCATTCATCATTCCTTGAACCAATATCTCACTGTTTTGTTGGTTTAGTGAAATTTAAGGTCAGATAGTATGTGGCCTCCAACTTTGTTCTGCTTCTTCAAAATTGTTGTGGTCCTTCTCTTTCCTTCTCTTCACAGAGATTTTATTTTTTTTAAAGATTTTATGTATTTATTCATGAGAGACACAGAGAGAGAGGCAGAGACATAGAGGGAGAGGCAGGCTCCTTGCAGGGATCCCGATGTGGGACTCCATCCTGAACTGGGAACACACCCTGAGCCAAAGGCAGATGCTCAACCGCTGAGCCACCAAGCATCCCTCTCCACAGAAATTTTAAGTCATCTTGTTGATATCAACATAAATTCCTCTTGGGTTTTGATTGGGATTGCAGTTTAAATATTTGTGGAGGGTATGTGTAAGATATCTCTCAGAGGCTCTTAGATATAGTTGAGAACATTTTACAACAGAGTCCTAAATCAGCATGTGTTTCCAACAAACTTTGACTTGTGACCCCTGCTTCTAGTCACGATGGAGTAACAGGAATTATTTCCTGGTAGGAACAATGACAACAAAAAAATCTAGAAAAGTATATTAGACAAAGGATTCCAAGAAATTGTACATCAAAGAATGAAAAGTAGTTTCCCCTGAGAAGTGGGAAACAAATGGGGTGAGCATTGTGCATGACAGAGTTCAGTATCTGGGGATATGAAGTCTGCTAAAGTTTGTAGAATAAAATACCAGAGAGGGAAATGCTGGACTGAGAGAGAAGTCCAGAGATCTCCAGATGTTACCTTTTTAATATTTTTCTGGGTACTGATAAACACCTGCATGTGGGAAAACCACTCTAAGCAGGGGAAAGGACCACTTAAAAAGATTAAAATGAATGTACTTAGTGTTTACATTGGGCCTAAAATAGTACCTGTTGCTACCAGCCAACATGGAAAAACTCAATTCTGGGAGAAATGATAGAGTGCTCAGGATGCTCCTGCCTAAGAATTTGGGTAAATAATTAGGCTTAGATTAGCACTACTCTGAACCTGCCTAACAAATCAGAAAGTCCAGATCCAAACAAATATAACAGTTTTGTTATAACTTAACTGCATCCAAGAACAAAGCTTAAGGAGATTTATAGGCATACAAAAATATCCAGTACCCAACAAGATAAAATTCTTAACTCTTGGCATCAAATCAAAAATTACCAAGCATGCATAGAAGCAGGAAAATATGACTCATAATGAGGATAAAAACCTGAACCAATCAAAGTGGACCCAGAACTGAAACAGATGCTAGAATTAGCAGACAAAGACGTTAAGACAGTTATTATATCTGTATGCCAGATGTTCAAAGAGCTGGAGGAAAGATTGAACAAGTAGAGACATGATATAAATAAAAAGCCTAAATCATACTTCTGAGATGATAACTAAAATCTCAGAGAAGAAAAAGTCACTGATAAAACTATTGGCAACTTAGACATTGCAAAAGAAATAATTATTAAACTTGATGACACGGCAATAGAAACTAGGCAAAATGAAAAACAGACAAAAACCAAAACCAAAAAACAAAACAAGAATAAGAGTCACTAAGATATGGAATCATTCCAATATTTCAATATGTGAACTTGAAGTTTACAGGAGAAAGAACAGTGAGGTTGAGACAGAAAATATTTGAAAAAATAATGACTGTAAGTTTTTCAAATTTGATGAAAATTAAAACCCATATGTTTGAGATGACCAACGAATGGCAAACAAACAAACAAAAAAACAAATGAACACAGTAACAAAAACGACATCAAAGCACATAAAATCACATTCAAACCATGATAAGGACAAAATATCAAGAGGGGCCAGAGGGGTAAAAAAGACATGGCAAGTAGAGAGAAATAAAGATAAAGATTGCAGCAGATTATTTATTTATTTATTTATTTATTTATTTATTTATTTATTTATTTATTTATTTTTACAAAAACAATACAAGAGGAAAGGCAGTGGAGCAACATCTGGAAAGTTTATTGGAAGAAAAACTGTCAACTGAGAATTCTATACTCAGTAAAAATAACTTTTCAGTTCACACATAAAGTAGAGTTTTTCAGATATACAAAGGCTAGGGACACTTGGGTGGCTCAGGGGTTGAGCCTCTGCCTTTGGCTCAGGTCATGGTCCCAGGATCCTGGGATCCAGTCCCACATCAGGCTTGCTGCAGGGAGCCTGCTTCTCTCTCTGCCTGTGTCTCTGCCTCTCTTTGTGTCTCTCATGAATAAATAAATAAAATTAAAAAAAAGATATACAAAAGCTGATAAAATTCATTATCAACAGAGACACAATACAAGAGATATTAAATGAAGTCCTTTAGACAGAATGAAAGCACCAGATGGAAATATGGTTATACACAAAGGAATGAAGAACATTGGAAATAGTAACTAAAAGGACTTTTTCCTGTTTACTTAAATATCTGTGAAGGATATTTGACTATTTACACAAAAACAATAACAAGGTATTATGAAGTTTAAAGCATATGTAGAGGGCAGCCTGGGTGGCTCAGCAGTTTAGCGCTGCCTTCAGCCCAGGGCATGATACTGGAGACCCGGGATCGAGTCCCACGTTGGGCTCCCTGCATGGAGCCTGCTATTCCCTCTACCTGTGTCTCTGCCTCTCTCTCTCTCTCTCTCTCTCTCTCTCTCTCTCTCTCTGTGTCTCTCATGAATAAATAAACAAAATCTTAAAAAAAATAAAACATAGTAGAGATAAAACATATGATTGCAACAGCACAAAAGACAGGTTGGCTGAAATGGAAGTATACTGCTACTGTCCTTTTATGACATGTGATGTGATATAACATCACTCAAAGTTAAGGATAAGCTAAAGGTGTATACTGAAGATAAGTTAAAAATGAGTACTAAAGTTCCTAAAGCAACTACTTAAATTACAAAATGAAGAGTAAAGGAGATAAAATAGAACTATAAAACTATTTTATTAATTCAAAAATATGAGTAATGAAGAAAATGAGAACAAACAGATGGGACACATAACAAGATGATAAATTTAAATCTCACCATATAACTAATCACATAAAATTAAAGGGTTTAAAAACTTCAGTTAAAAGGCAGAGACTTTCAGAATGGCCAAAAAGCATGACCTAACTACTGGCTGCCTACAAGAAACCTACTTTAAATATATTACAGTTAAGAGTAAAGAAATGGAAAAGGATATACCATGCTAATATTAATCTAAAGACAGCTGGAGTGGTTTATTAATATCAGACAAAGTAGACCTCAGAAAAAAAAAGAATATTATGTTGGATAAATGATAATTTCACAAGGATAAAAACTTTAATTCATCAAGAGGACATGAAAATCCTAAAATTTTATGTACCTAGTATAAAAGCTTCAAAGTATATGAAGCAAAAAACTTACAGAACTGATTGGTGAAAGAGACAAATCCACAACTGCAATCAGATAATTAAATCTAACTGATAGGATAAGTAGACAAAATACTAGTAAGGATGTATAACATTTGAATAACACTATAAATCAACCTGATCTAATTGATATTTATAGAAAACTTTAACAGCAATAGAAGGCACAGTTGTTTTAAATGCATATGGAACATTTACCAGGACAGATTGAGTTTTGGACCATAAAAAAGTCTCAACAAGTTCTCAGACCACAGTGGAATTAAGTTAGAAATCCATAACTGGAAGTTTCTGGAAAATTCTGAATATTTAGGTACTGCATAACATACTTCTAAATAACCCATGGGTTAATTAAGATATCAAAAAGAAATCAGTAAGTATTTCTTAAGTAAGTGAGTAACAGAAAATATCAAACTATGTGGGATACTATTCAAGCAGTAATTAGAGGATGATTTATAGCACTAAATGTCTATATTATTACATAATACAATTCTCAAATCATTGAGCTCAGTTTCCACTTTAAGAAACTAGAAAAAGAGCAAATTAAACCCAAAGTAAACAGAATATAGGACATGATTAAAGATTAGAATGGAAAACAAAGAAACAATATAAAAAATCAGTGAAACAAAAAACTGATTCTTTGAAAAAAAATAAAATTGACAGCCTTATTTATTAGAAACAAAAAGGAGAAGACAAAAGTTACTTGTATCAGGAATAAAAAAGGAGACATAATTGCAGATTTTACAGGTAACAAGTGGATAGTAAAGAAATATTATGAAGACCTTTATGTCAATAAATTTGACAATGTTGAAGAAATGAACAAATCCTTTGAAAGACACAAAGCACTAAAGCTCTCACTCAAGAAAAGAAGTCAGATAACCTGAATAGCCCTATAACTGTCAAAGTTATTGAATGTATAGCTAAAATCCTCCCTTAAAAGAAAAATCTTATTTTCATTGGTACATTTTACTAAACATTTGGGGAAAAAAACAATACCAAATCTCTATGAACTCTTCCAGAAAATTGAAGCAGAGGGCATACTTTCCATCTAATTCTATGTGGATGACATGCCCTTGTACCAAAACCAGACAAATGTGTTACAAGAAAAAAAAAAAGAAAACAATATACCTAGTGGACATAGATGTAAAATTATTAACCAGACTAGCAAATCAACTGAACAAGGTATATTTATTTAAAAATATATTGTGACCAAGTGAGGCTTATCCCAGGAATACAATGGTTGGTTTAACATTTGAAAATCTATCAATATAATTCATAATATTAACAAGCTGAGAAAGAAATGTCATCTGAATATCTCAATATACACAGAAAAAGTATTTGGGGAAATTCCATTTCTGATTGAAATTTTTTTCTTAACTTGGTAAAAGGCATATATGACAAATCTGTAGCTGATATCACCCTGAGTGGTGAAGGACTGAATGCTTTCCCCCTAAGATTAGAAACAAGGCAAGAATGTGCAATCTCACTACTTCAGCAGATCATTACATGGAGTTTCTAGCCAGTGCAACCAGGCAAGGAAAAGAAATACAAGGCATCAAGATCAGCAAGGAAGAAGTAAAACTGTTTTTATTCACATATGGCATGATTGTCTATGAGGAGAGTTTGAGGAAAATGCATAGAGAAGTTACTGGAACTAATAACAACTTAGAAAATTTGCAAGATACAACATCAATATACAAAAGTCAATGTGTTTCTGCATATTAGCAATGAGCTATTAGAAACTGAAATGAAAAAAATATCATTATGGCAGTATCAAAATTATGAAAGATTTGGGATTGAGTCTGACAAGCAAAGTGCAAGATTACAAACCATGCTAAGAAGAATTTGAGGTAGATTGATTGATTGATTTGGTAGATTTAAGTAAAAGGTATATTGTGCCCATGTGTTAAAAGACTTAAAACTGATCAGATATCCATTCTCTTCAAATTGATCTATAGATTCAACATAATCCCAGTGTAGAAGGGCAAGGTCTGGGCTAACATTCCACTAACACTTTTAAGCCACATCGTAGAATTGGCTAGAGGAGAAATATAGCCATTGTTGCCGCTGCACTTGAAAAGACTTGCCTTGCAATCTCAGCTTCTGCTAAAAGCCAAGTCTTTGCCATCTCTCTCTCTAGTAAATTGGTGGCTCTGCACAGAGGTGGTTTCTCATGCTGCTTACTTCTGGACTGAAGTCCCCTTGAGGGTGTAACAGACTACTGACACCAAGTTACTTGCTTGTGCTCTAGCTGCAAAGGAGGTTGAACAAGTGAGATATCCACATATTTAATCTCAAAAAGGTGAAACTCACAAAGTGGAACATTTCCCCAAATTAGAAAGGTGTTGGAAAGTGTTGGGAAACCAGAAACATGACATATGTCCCATATATAGGCCAAATACTAAAAATAATCAACATAAAATAATTGGACTTTAGCTGTATTTTTAAAAGTAACTACCTACATTAGAAGTATGGGAATCCTTTCGTTAGTCGTCAAGGCAAGAAAAGCCTGTATTTTGATCCAGGATGTATGTTCATCTCCACTTCCAAAAATGTGGATGCAGGTGGCAGTCAGAAAGACAAAATATAAGAAAAAAGACATAGCCTAAGGGATGTGGAAAGTCTTCATCAAAAATCTAAGAAGGAATGACCTATTTCCTTTTGCCGGATCTGCATTGTTTTCCAGGGAGTCATAGAGACAGTGGGGACCAGGGATCATATGCAATTAGCCCATGATCAGACATGTAAATCTTGTATATCTATCAGTGAGCCCTACCTTGAATCCTGAAGCTTAGGTAAAGGAAGTGCGGGAAATGAAGTTTGTGGCTTTCCAGCATCTCCAACTCTTTGGGGGTGGGATGATGAATGAGTGAGTCAATGAACAGTACTAGCCACCACTGGCCAAGAGGAAACTCATACAGATGCTCACTCCATTCTAAGAGAGAGGAGGTGTCTAATGGAGCTGGGCTGCAGCAAGGAAGGGGTCATTTTGAGAACCATAAACGTCTATCATTCAGATGATTCACTCACACCCCATCATCTTGTGTCAGCTACTTGGAAAGAATTCTAATAGTAATGAATGAGCCGTTTCACGGAACCGTTTCTAACTCCCTAAGCAAATGGAACAGCGCTGCTATAAGCCTCAGTACTGAGGTGCATATACATGAGGGAGGGAACTTTCCTTCAATGGAAACACAGCAGAAGTAGGATTGACTATGAATACGATTGGCAAGAGGGAGCACCAGCTCTATCCACTGTGGCAGCATGGCAAACCTGACGCAAGAGGCCAGCTAAGTGGAAGAGCACACCACGGGGAGGTGGCTCTCATGCCATCAACAGCAGTTCAGAGGGCACATCCCCGGTCCCCTGGACCACCCAGGAACCAGACAAGAGGGAAACCACATGTTCCTCAAGGTAGCTGAGAGTAGCTTTTCATGAATATAGCTTAGCAATGATTGGGGTATAGAGGGTTAGGGGCTGCTGATTAAAAGTGATAGGAAGATAGATTCATGCTTCAGGAGCCCTGAACAAGTCTTCTGCCTTTTTATGCACCCTTGGATGAAGAGGAGGAAGGGGAGGAAGGACCAGGGATGGAAAAGTACTGACTCAGAGTTGAGAAGAATGCCTTGGTCAAGGTTCCATAAGGAAGTTTCTAAATGGAGGTGTTTATGCTGGGAATACAGATGAGGGTGGGCATGGCTGGGCCTTGGGGACCCTGAATCTTGGATTGCAACTGCTTCTGGAAAACTGAAATGCAGTGGCTGTGTCACCAAGACTGGTGTGGAGAGGACAGCTTCCCCTCCACAGGACCTGCCAGGCAAAGCCTTGGTAATCTCTCCTTGGCCCTGGAAGATCCCATGTAGGATTGTGGCCTGGAGCTGGACTCCTCAGGACGATGCAACGAATGCTCTTTAGGTGGAGGACTGGAGTCTTGTAATAGAGTGTGGGGGTGGGATTATATAAATGCTCTATATGTGTGTGTGTGTGTGTGTGTGTGTGTGTGTGTGTGCCTATTAAGTCTCCACTTTTATGGTGGCCTGGACAAACAGATTACATATTTTTAGATTACATCCACTTAAAGCTATATAAAAAACTTTTTTTTAAGCCAAGAGGCTTTTTTAAAGCCAAGACTTACCCATAAAGAAATGTACTATTCTTCAAAGCTTACTTGCTTATTGTTCTCCAAGACTGCCAATAATGCCTTAAGTTATAACAGGGATGTTAACAATGACTCTGGTGCCTGAATTTTTCTTCTAGAACTTCTGAAATCCTTTTAAAACAACAAAAACAACAACAAGAAACAGGTGAGGGGAAAAGCCCCAAGAGCCAAGCACTAACTCTTCTTGAAACATGTCCAAAGAGGTGGCCCATGAAGCAGGTAGTCACCTTCTTCCCAGCTTTGGGTATTTCTGCTAGCAGAGAAAGTCACAGAAATTACCATTTCCCTGCATGGGCAGTCTTCTGTTTTCTGAATATCCAGAAAGAGCTGCACCAGTTCAACAGAGGTAGAACATATTTTTGAACTCATCACTCCTGTGGCATCCTCAGAGGTCATGCCTGGCCTAGAAGTTCGGTTTGGTATTTTTTTTACATGGGATTTCTGGAATCTTAGGTCGGTTAGAACTTTTTCCTCTAGATCACCAAGGATTTGGTGAGCCCTTAATTCTGGACACTGAGTCACTGTTTCTCAAAATATCTGAAGTACTTTCTGTTTCTCCATCCCTCTTGTAAGTAGACCTCCGGGATGCAAGTTTAAATTCAAGCTGGAACATGTTTCACCTTAAACCCACCTACCTCTGCCACTATAAATATTTCTCCATGGATATATTTTTTCCTGCCCAGGACTGAGTAGCATATAGCCTCCGATGGTGTTTTAAGTAAGAATATACATAGTTTAAAACTTCAGAAGCTTTTGCTATAGAACAGGTACAGTCACTGTACACTTCTTCTTTAATCATTTTAATGGGTATGTTCCAGAGGGCATTTTGACTTGCATTTCTCATTTGCCATGGTGTTTTACACACGTTTCAGGATTAGGTCAAGACAGCTTTTTATTATTAAAAAAATTTTTCTTTTTTAAGCAGCTGCAAGTGAAAACATACACACCTAATGATTATTTTGGTGGATTGGATAATGTTTCAAATGATAAGATCTTCCAAAGTCAGCTCCGTGTACTGTAAAAATCAATGGGTTTTGCTCTGCTGGAGAGAACTCAGAGAGCCAGGATTGCTGCATACAGACTCGGGGGCTGTGCCAGAGGCTCTCAGCTCTGTGGCCAGCCAGCGGTTCTTTCTGGGAACTATGCCTTAGGTATTTCTGTGGCAGTGTCAAAGGGATTTTTACTATATGATGCTATATCCAATTAATGCAGAAGACTAAAAATACAGCCTGAGACACTGGAATTTTTGATGGCAGAAGTCTCTGGCCAGGGTTCCCATTTTGGCACATTAGAATAACATTACTGCCTTAGAAGAAAGCCCCTGGGTACAAAG